>NW_012104377.1:483639-548850 GCF_000951045.1 Mandrillus leucophaeus | reverse complement strand
TCATTGATTTTTTTAAGGATTTTTCGTGTCTCTATCTCCTTCAGTTCTGCTGTGATCTTAGTTATTTCTTGCCTTCTGCTAGCTTTTGAATGTGTTTGTTCTTGCTTCTCTAGTTCTTTTAATTGTGATGTTAGGGTGTCAATTTTATATCTTTCTTGCTTTCTCTTGTGGGCATTTAGTGCTATAAATTTCCCTCTACACACTTCTTTAAATGTGTCCCAGAGATTCTGGTATGTTGTATCTTTGTTCTCGTTGGTTTCAAAGAACATCTTTATTTCTAGCAGGACCATTTTTAGGACCATCTGATAGGATGAAAGACTCTTAAGGACCATTTTCCAGATAATGTCTGCTAAACTGTCATACGGAATACAAAACTCACTGCACATGCAGTTTGTTAATAACTCAATTCTTGTATTTGAGGTCATTGTTTACAGAAAAAAAGGAATTAAATATGAGCAACTAAAATTATACTTGTTTTAAACTGTTTGAGAAATGTCTTTGAGCACTCAGTCACTATCCTTTCTCCTTCATTTTCTGTACAAACATTTCCTTGGTGTCTACAAGGGCCACAAGCATCTGCTGCTGCACTTTCCACCCATTCCAATTCTTTGCAAAGAACAAGAGTCCCCTCTTCTCATAACGCAATGGGAAATGTGAGTGATGAAAGTGGATTTTTTTCCGTAATCATTTCTATAATGTAGGCCATCAAATGATCATTATATTTTATGATTCTGTAAAATCTGCTGAAATCAAAGCTATGTAATATACATTGCAGAGGGCTCTGCTAATCCTTGCCAACCACATTCGTGCCTGGACCGAGGAGGAAGGTCTGGTAACTGGAAACCTGACACTAAAGGAATTCTAAACACAGACTAAAAGCATCTCTGTGCACATAGCATGCGAGACTCAAGTATATTAGTTTGTGCTGATTTTTTTTTTTAAAGCTTTGCAGTATTTGTAGAAGAACCAGAGAAGAAAGCACTGATCCCAGCTCAGCCACTAAATAATCTATGTGTGGCGTGCTCAAGAATAGCATGGCTCTGCCAGATGTCGACTTTCTGCCAACGGGTACAGGCCCCTCTCTTAGACAGCTACAGGAGTTTTACATCATGTTACTTCCTGCCATTCAAACCCCAAATTTGGTCACAGTGAATTATTACCAAAAAAGGAAACCCATAAAGTCTACTTTGGAAGTTAAAAAATTAGCTTTGTTTTGGCTGCTAATCACACACATAGTATTTTACAGAAATTAAGAACAAGATTCTACCCTTTGGAAGCTTTTCTGTAAGTGAAAAACCCAATGCGTATGCCTAAGCTGGACATTCACACCTCTGCTCATAAATTCTTTATGGTTTTTATACTTTCTGCTGCATATCTTATTTCTTCACATGCTAAACTCACCCCCTTTCAAAACAAACTATCTTCCAGTTGCTGATGTGTCTCCAACTTAGTTGATTTTCCCCTCTGTGACTCTTCAACTTCATCTATCCTTCTACATCCTAAAAGAAGCTCATCAGATGAGATACTGCAGGCGTTCTTACACTCTGCCTTGAGACATGTAGAGGAAGCGTGCTCAGCTCTGTATTGCAAGAATCTGTCACTGATACTGGAAGACTGAGGACTACAAATGATTTCTTTTAATAAATTATAGCAGGCTCAAGTTTTCCCCTTCAATAATGTCACTCCCACTCATTTGAATTCCCTTGTTCTTTCCTGAATGGAAGGAAAGGGTGTTGAGTTACAGCAGGTGGCAGAGAAGTTTGCATAATTCTGGCTTCTGCCTCTCCTGGGTATGAGTAGCTTATATGAAAATCATCCATCACATCTACTCTCAGGGAGAAAAGCTTGGGAGGCACTGGGACAGAGGGAACAGGACACCAGCTTGACCTCGGATTTGGGTTCATCAGCCCTCAAAGCCCAGGTACCACACTTCAAACTGTGGCCATCACATCTGGGTTTGACATTGTCTCCCTAAGACCCTGTGTTTGAAACCCTGTGTACTGTACTCTCAAACACATAAAGATGTTCCTAGATTATTACATTTATGACAGGGACAAAGAAAATGTCTTTGCTGTACCATCATAAAAATGGTAGTTAACTGACCCTTGAATAAATACACTTAACCTGCACCTAGTAAGCCCAGTTTCCAGTTAATCTTGAGTCAAGATAGCTCTCAATTTCCTCAGCACCAGTTAGTCATGCTGAGCTCACTAGGAAGTCAAGGAGATTGAATCCCAGTCCAAGATTTATTGAGCATCTATTGTATTTCAAGTACTCTGTAGGGCAACAGAGATAAGACAGTATAATCTTGTTCTTGGCAAACAAAACAAATAAAATAACCTCTGCCCTGATAAAGTTTACAGCATTCTATGTTGGACCCAACCCAACCCTTTATTCAGCCCAGCATCCCTTCTACTTCCCTCTTCAGAAATTAGAGATCAGTCTCACCTCCACCACTATCGATCCCTGGCTCCCAAAGAAAGCCCACTTTCTCCTCTTATTCTGCTACCTTCCTCCAGCCCCTACCCACATTGAAACTTTTATAGTTACTGTATGTGTGTGGGTTTTCTCTTTACTTTAAACTCTCTTGAACAAATTCAACATGCATTTGTAGAGCGCCTGTGATGTGCAAAGCCCTATGTTAAGCTCAAAGGGAGATCATTAGATATGTAAGACTCAGTTCCTTCCTTCAAGATGCTTGTACTCCGTGCAGTATACAACCAGCCACAAGGCAGGGTGAAAGACAGATGAGGTGAGAATGAGCAGCTGTGGTGAGAACAGAGGAGAGAGATTTTCTTTGCAATTGAGGGTGGTGGTGTAGACATGGGAGGATTCAAAATTGCTCATGCCCCTTCATCTGTTCCTGTAAGTACAGCCACCTCATTCCTAGCAAGAGGTTTGCCATTGATTTTGTCCTTCCAATATTGAGCCCTTTCCCTATACAGAATTGTTTTAGCAAATGTAGGAACATGTCTTTCATCCTTGCGTAAACTGAAGGTAGTCGGCACCCAGAGCTGGCTATCTGACCAGCTTAGCCTCTCATTTCCAGCCCCACTTTTGCTTAATGAAAAATAGTGACATACTGACATGGCAAAAAAGAAGAAATCCTTATGTAAACAAAGTGATGCTTATTGCTTCTTTACATGTAAACAACATATATCTTTGTCGTGTTCAGACTTAATGGTTAACTTTCTTTATTGGGTGCATCTATGTGATTGAAAACTGCATGCCTGAGATAGTTCCTATCAGTTTTCCAAGCAAAATCTGAATCCTTCTGGCCTCTAGAAAGGAGCCTAATCGAAATAAAATAAGCAATAATTTCAAAATATAGGTATTTTCATGACAGCCCCCTTTAAGAGTTATAAAGGATTGTTTATCTTTCCTTAAGTAAATATGGTTTCTGAGTAAAATTTTTAAATGTTTAAATTGAAAGTTTTTAAGGAAAAACAGTAACATATACAAATAAAACTCAAGAAGTCACATGAAAAATGAAAGGTCTTAAAGTACTGATACATTTGTTATGCAGATTCTTGTTTTAATCAGAATCTCCTAAGGAAGCTGCCCCTGGATTCCTCAGGGTTGGCTCAAAGCACACAATATCCGACACTGTGATAGGCATTGCTGGGGCCCCAGAATGGATTGGTTTTGGACTTTCCTACAAACACTAAGTTTCACACAAATAAAGAGACTATGAAAAGAGAAACTCACGATTAACAAAGTTAAAATTTTAGCTGCCTTTTCTTTCTCTAAGTTCTGTAGTTAATGAGGAGGGGCTTATTTTCCCTGTTTCAAAATTCTTGAGACAGAGTCTCTTTCTGTTGCCCAAGATGGAGTATAGTGGCACAATCTTGGCTCACTACAACCTCTGCCTACCAGGTTCAAGCGATTCTCCTGCCTCAGCCTCCTGAGTAGCTGGAATTACAGGCATGCACCACCATGCCCAGCTAATTTTTGTAATTTTAGTGGAGACGGGGGTTTCACCATGTTGCCCAGGCTGGTCTCGAACTCCTGACCTCAAGTGATCCACCCACCTTGGCCTCCTAAAGTGCTGGAATTACAGGCGTGAGCCACCGCCCCTGGCCAAAATTATTTTTTTAATAATTTAAAATAATACACACATAATACTCAGAAGAGCTTAGAAGTTGTTCTGGCAAAAGTCTGTAGGAAATTCTGTTATGAGCAAAAGGTTGTTATAAACAACAGCTACACACCATCCCCCAAAAGAAAGAAAAATTCTTCTAGCACTCTTTGAACCTTAAACAGTGTTTTGGTAGGCCAACTCATTGTTTTTCTTCTCTCTGAAAAATTAAAAACGCTAACTGTTATGATGAGTTCTACAGAAAAAGACAATTTCCATGACTTCATTTCTTGACAAAGAACAGCTACCTCACTTGCTTTCTGCCACATATAAGCAAACTCCCAGACATAAAGCCTCCCCTCAGAGGAAGCAACATGGGACCACAAAAGTGTCTCGAGGTCTGCCCTATCTGCCCACGGGAAGCCTCCCTCCTCACCGTGAGCGCTGGCCGCTGGGAGGAGCGAGGTGTGGGAGAAGAGATAGCGATTGTCCCACCATGTGCTCGCCGACTGCACTGTCGCAGCCTCTCAGGGTGGCTTCTGCCCCGTCACCACTTGATCTGGATTCTCTCTCCAAAAATTTAAAAAAACAAGGCGTGCCTGTCTTTTATAATACTCTGTTCTAAAAGAGAGAACTCTCCAGGGAGAGAACAGGACCCTAAAAGTCCAAGGCCTGGAATTCTTCCTTTCTCTCTCTCCATTTTAAACAGGAAGCATTCATGCTAAGAGAGTCCAGAGGGAGCGCTGGTTGTATGTTCATTTGAAGGCAAATAATGTTTGTGTGTTGCAAATGTCAGTGATTTATCCTAAGGGCTTAAAATGAGTGCAGAAAAACCACATGTTTCACTTCATGCAGAGAAATATCTTCAGTGGATTTTGAGAGAAAGCACAGGTTAAGAAATTTTTTAAGTGTATCAGATATCTCCAACATGAACCAAAAGGCAATAAAAATGAGCATGGTGAGGTTGGGGGGAGAGACTTAAAGAATTCTTATGATAAAAGATATACCAAAGGCTGGAAGTTTTCTAAATCAACAATGAAATTCTAAAGAAAAGGAAAGGTGAAATTCAGAGCCTTTGTTTCCCATGGCTAGAGTGACAGATTATCCATTTGTGCTCCATTTGTCATGGGCAATTTAAAATATAGCAAAGCAAACTGCACTGAATAACAGCAGCTGATGCTGTAATAACTTGTAAACAATTTAATTTTTTTATCTGAAAATTCTAAACCCCAAGCTCAAGGATCTATCTTTCATTATTATACATAGCCAAATTAAGACAAAAAAGTAGAGAGAGAATTCTATTGTTCACACTTATAGATTTGTTCACAAGCTGCTTTCTACATGCACCGAGCTGGGAGCTTGTCAAATCTTCATTGATTTGGGCACCTTACACAGCTGTTTTAACATCCAGCTCCACAGATGATGGGGTGATTCTGACCCTCATTGACAGTGCTTGATTAACCACAGACACTGTATTCTCACAGCCCTGTCGTTTCTTTCAAGTGTCCTAGCAGTGTGTCTGACATTGGGGAGCTTTTCCTTAATTATTATTGTTTTCTTTTCTTTTTAAAAAATTATAAAAGGGGGAGTGGTAAAAAAAAAATGGAAAGGATCTGGGGATGGTGGCAGTGGTGAATGTGCACAGAAGGTTTATGAGATTTTAAGAGCTGCAAACAGAACTCATCTGTTTAACCCCAGGCTAGATAAGATGCAGTCATCTGCACATTGTTTAGAGGCACACTGCTTCTGTTGTGGCAAATGGATCAGAAGATGCTTATTTTCTTTAGTAGAGAGATCCAGACGGGGCCACTTTCTGTTAGTGTCTGTTCTTACCCTGGATGTTTCTGTGTGCCTTACCCATTACAAGGTGCAACTTACAGCTGGTTTGGCATTTCCCTATTCTGCTACTGGCCTGGTGCTACTTCCTGGCTTTGTGATAGAACTGATTACTTTCTATCAAAACTTTAGGTGTGAGCTGGACACAGTGGCTCACGCCTGTAACCCCAGTACTTTGGGAGGCTGAGCCAGGCAGATCACCTAAGGTCAGGAGATTGAGACCAGCCTGGCTAACATAATGAAACCCATCTCTACACACACAAAAAAAAAAAATACAAAACTTAGCCAGGTATAGTGGTGGGCACCTGTAGTTCCAGCTACTCAGGAGGCTGAGGTGGGCGAGTTGCTTGAACCCGGGAGGCAGAGGTTGCAATGAGCTGAGATCGAACCACTGCACTCCAACCTGGGTGACAGAGTGTGAGACTCCCTCTCAAAAAAAAAAAAATTAAAAAAATAAAATTAAAAAATTCTAGGTGCTCTGGCTTGGGACTTTTTCTAAGGACTGTAGAGACTTTAGGGAGGGGAGGGACATATGAATCCACACCAAGATGTAACAGCAGCCAACCAGAGTTAGACCAAGATGACAGCCCATTTGAAAGAGCACCTCACAAATTTAGAAAAGCGAGTGCGGTCCATGGAAACTTTATGACTCCAAATAACCTGAGCATTTCTATCACCATCTCTAGGACAGACTTCAGCCCAGCCTGTCCTAGATATGGTGGTAGAAAAGGGCAGGGAACTAATGACCCCATCCTTAAGAGAGGCAAACTCACTGCCTTATTTAGGAAACTAGTTTGGTTACTATAATAAAGGCCAACAGAAAAGGGTATGAACAAGATAGAAGTATATTTTCCTCTTATGCACCAACCTGAATGGAAGCAGTCCTGATTGACATGGTGGCTCCATGGCAATGGGGACCCAGGCTCTCACCTTCTTATTGCTCTGCCTCCCACAGCACGTGGTTTTCACCTTGTGGCCTGAGATGGTTTTTCCGACGGCCAACAGGAAGGAGAGAAGGGAAGAAGGTCCCTTCTCTTCTTTTTAAGGGCATGCATCACTTCTTCTCCCATCCCATTGGCCAGACCTATTTGATGGCCATACCAAACTGCGCAGGAAGCTGAGGAACATGTTCTCCAGCCAGACAGCCAGCTTAGGAGCTGCTGACATGTGTCTCTTCTTCTCTTTCCAGGGGAGGACCCACAGATGCTGTAGACTATCTGCCAGCAGCACCTCGAGGGCTCTACAAGGAAAGGGAGCTTCCCTATTATCCAGGGGCTCATCCTATGCACCCTCCCAAAGGGAGCTATCCCCGCCCCACAGAGCTGAGGGTGGCAGATCTCCGGTATCCTCAGCACTACCCACCTCCACCTGCTCCCCAGCACAAAGGACCCTTTCGACAAGACGTCCCACCTTCCCCTCCCCAGCACCAAAGAATGCCAGCCTATCAGGAAACGGGCAGACCAGGGCCCCGCGGGGGCAGCCCAGACCAGTACCCTTACCGAACCCAGGATTCCCGGCAGAAGAACCCCATGACTGCAGCCGTATAGCCGAGTGCCACCGAGGCCAACCCAGCCCAGAAAGGAAGGTGTCTACACTACTTTTGCCCTTTCTAGACCTGAAGACCTCCTTGGTGTGAGGAATTCTCCACGGGACTGATTAGCGTTTTCTCACTGACGTTGTAACGCTTGACTGCTAATCAGAGGGGAAAAGAAGGGGAAGGGGATTGGGGAGGAAAAAAATCAGAGGGAAGATGAAAGATGGGGCTATAAAAACAAAACTACCTGCTAGTTGAAACATTTTCAGAGTTGTTCAAATTGGTGAGAGCGGCAGCGGAACCCACAAACAGCTAACAGTGGAGCTCTACTCTGGGGAGCCTCCCTGACTAGTTAACCTGCCTGATGTGCAGACACGTGGACACCCCGCGCCCCCCCAGCATGAGATTGGCGGTCCAGAGGCAGTCTCTGCCAGGCAGCATTACCCGCTCAGAGGTGGAGTCTCAGCCCCCTTATTGGAGCTGTGAAGTCTAAGGAGTGGCAGAGTAGACAGAGATAGGAGCATCTGAAGTGAGTATAGACTTTTTTTTACTGAGAAAAAAAAACAAGAGCAAACATGACTAGTGATCTGGAAATATTTTGTACCGAGAGAAAGACTGCATTTCTTTACTTGTAGAATTTCTCAGGTTCCCGATACCACTCATTTGATGTAAACATGTCATGTTTCCTAACTTTTGATACGAAAGTCAGTAAAATGCAGTATTAGTCCTGGGAGAACGTGCACAGCTGGTCAGAGCTTCCAGGAGTATCTTCCGAGGACCAAGGTGATCAGGTTAAGAGGGTTGAACATCCCACACCCCTCACCTTCCTGCCTCTCGCATTCCAGGCATGGAGATATCTAGTTTCAGAGTCAGCCCCAAATCTCCTGCCTAGAATTACTTTAACTGGGGTCTCTACTTTAAGGTTCCCACTTGAGGGCTAAAATGTAGTTAGGAAAACGAGGGCCACTGGGGAGGTCTCACAGGAGGCAGTGCCCTGGAAATGCCAAGTCCAGACTCAGTGCCAAGTGGTAACCATCTGCACTCGGGGACAGTGAGGAGCTGACTGTGGCCTCTGGAAACTAATGGCCAGCAGGTATTAGATGGAAGTGAATGAGAGAGAGAGAGAGAGAGTGTGTGTGTGTGTGTGTTTGAACACATATGATTGCCAGTATAGAGAATGAAAGATTAATAATGCTTTCTGGAGAGTTTGATGCAAAAGCGGAGGAAAATGGAGGGAAAGAGAGAAAAGGCATTAAGACTAAATCCACCTGCATTTGCTATATTTCATTAACTAAAGTCAGGTCAGGGCAGGGCCAAGGCCTCCAATTGGAAAAGGACAGTGTTATGGCTTTAAAAAGCTGAAACCCCACCCTCTCAGTTGAACCAACCTATCACAATGTTTTCTGAGCTTTGCAGTAATTTTCTATGAAAACTAAAACCTCTAAAACATACAACCTGGCCCAAATGAGAACACAAAGAAAAGATGTGGAAGACAGTGAAACCTGAGCATTGGTTTGAACTGGGCAGTGACGCTTGATATACTTTAAGCCTTTTCACATTCCTTCTTTATTCCCTCCCAAAAAAAAAAAGTCTTGAGTTTAATTTAGGTCTATTTTGGCTGAGATTAGCATACCTCTGATTCACAGGATTTAATAAGTTATAGTATTATTGAATACATAGGACATCCCTCTACCCCAGCCTACTCTTTAATTTAAAATAGAATTCTGTTACCAAGAAGGATGCAACTGCTAGTTTTAGACATAAATAGTGTTATATACTGGACTTTGCGATATTGTTTTCTTAACTACAGTTTACTATGGCCCTGCTGAAAACAGACTATCAAGTTTTTTGTCTCTGTTCTGTCATCTCTGTTAAGCCAGGCACCTTTAGATTGTTTGCAATTTGTTCAGAGTGGTTGAGGATCTCAGGCCCTGCTCACCTGAGGTGGAGAGCAGGGGAGCTACAGGTTTCCCTGCTGACCTGCTCAATGCTACCTTCCCCTCAAGCTAAATACACCTTAAAGAAGAAAATGATAACATGAGGGATGTGTAACTTGTTTTGAAGCACTAAAAACCAGCAGCTCTTCAGTATGTTCCATATTTTAACCAAACTACTGTAGACTACTAAACATAGCCAAGCCAGAACTTTCCTTCTGGATTAAGCCTAGGCCACTTGAGGGGCAGCCAGGCGTGATGGTGTCAGGTGAGAATCCTGTGTCTTGAAGGAGTGGCCTTTGCAGGAAGAGTGCCCATGTTTTCACCTGCGGTGTTGCCACCGGAGCGTGCGATACCTCCCGCACACAGGCTCAGGGTAACCTGCTCCAAAACTGGGTTTTGTGTTGTATACAAAGTCAATAAAATAGTTGCTAATCCTGAGTGGCAGCCAGTGATGTGAAGGTACTATTAAAGTGAACAAAAACTAGATTGCAACAGTTTTCTTTGCTTGCTTGAAGTATAACACACGCTCCATTTGATCCTGCCTGAAAGAAGCTAACATTGTATTTGTGACAGACAGAGGCTCCATCAAGCCAAGCAACAATTAACAGCTCAAATGTAAGATTTATAAATGCCTGTGTACTCACCCTTCAATTGTTACCACCCAGAGGTTACAGGACTCTTTCCCAGCATTTAGGGGAACAGGTTTTTAGAGTATTTAGAAGACCAGGCTATAATCAGTAATGTGCCTGGTAGCAGGAAATAGCTCCCAATTTATTTATGGCCTTGGGAAAACTCAATCTGGTGTCTCCATGTAGCTCAGAACACTAATAGCCCCCCTGGAAGAGCGTGGCGCATTGAGCCCCAAACCCAATCAACATCCATCCACTTGGCTGCCAATCTGACCGCTGGGTCATGAAGGCCGTGAAATGATGTTTGCCCTCAAGTCACTAGGTATTTTAAGAAGCCCTATTTTTCTCCCTTTTTGCAGGAGTAGAGATGAAAGAGGGCAGACCATTGAAAACTTTTAGATGCAGGAGAATTGAGACTTCCACAAGGGAGAGAAACAGCCTCCCCAGAATCCATTATGCCATCGGGCGGTGGCACTCACTCTTGCCATAGTGCCGTTTCCTCACAATATCAAATCAGCGGATGAAATACAAGCTCAGAAACAGGAACATTTTCTTAAATCATAACCTAATAGCCAACAAAAATTGAAAAAACAATTATTCTGAAGCTCATTATTCTTAGATCTGTAGGTATATATGTGCTGACCCCCACAGGATGGCACCAAGTAAAGATCTTAAGAGCATGGTAGGGGTTCTCAGACCGACTGTCACCCGTGGATCCTAATGGGGAAGAATGGAGGCTTCACTGTAGCTATAGTTTTCCACCAACTCAATCAAATTAAAACGTGACTCATTATCCCTTCCAAAGATTCATACAATTCTTGAACTAAAGTGATCTTCTGAAGAAAAGCCACCTCACAACGTTAGGAGGCTCATAAAGCTCATTTCTCTTTTCCCTGGCATGCAAAAATATCATGCCTATAAAGAGTAATTATTTGCCCAAACCTGTAACCACTGCATTCCTTTTCTTTGGAGGAACATTGTAGCATTTCAGGAGTGTAGAGAGATCTAAAGAGTTTGGTCTGAATGTGTGTCTGTACAACTCCCTTTGGCATCAAACTCTGAAACCTACAATGAATGGCCTTTAAATTGGGAGGACACCCTACTGCTTTCCGAGTCCATGAGCAACAGAAAGACTGGTCTTAGTGCAATTAGGCAGGAGGGATTTGGACTCAGAAACAGCCACAGGAGTATTTCTCAGCACTCCCAGTTCCTGCCGACTTAGCTGGAAATGATGCCACAGCAAGACCAGAAAGAGGAGTCTCCATAAGGTATCCCTACAAAGTCACTTTTCTGATAAAAAGGTGGGGGAAAAAAGTTAGATATCTAAAATAAGCCTAGAATCTCACACGCAGCTGTGACTTCTAAGTGAAACTCTTTCTCCCTCATGTCCTTAAATAGTCACAGAATCACACACAGCCTGACTTTTAAAGACAGGCTTGGCTACAGGAAATGAACCAAGCCCAGACTCTTCTAGCCTGTCTCCTGACTGGGCTCCTTCAGAAAGTGCTCTCCTGTTCCATCTGCAGGGCTGCTTACTACTGGAACCTAAAACAAAACCTGTTGTTTGTCCCGTCACTTTTTCTGGTGTTTCCTATGCTTTTGTGATACCAAGTCTGTTCAAAAGTTCTGAAGATAAATTATGTGAAATCATATTTTGGCATATGGGGGTGGAGGATGAATTCTTTAAAAACTTTTTAAGATGATCTCATTTGTACCACAGAAAACATTTTGGAAGTTGTTATATATGAGTATATAAATTTTTCTTGTCGTATTTTACATTAAAATAAAGCTTTATTCAGTCATTAAGACATCAGAGTCTTGGATTGCTTTAGGATGAGGGTGTCCAATCTTTTGGCTTCCCTAGGCCACATTGGAAGAAGAATTTTCTTGGGCTACTTGTAAAATACATTAACACCAATGATAGCTGATGAGCAAAAAAAAAAAAAAAAAAACTGCAAAAAACCTCAGTGTTTTAAGAAAGTTTACGAATTTGTGTCGGGTAGCATTCAAAGCCAACCTGGGCTATGGGTTGGAGAAGCTTGCGTCAGGATCTGATGGATAAATAGGTGGGTCTGGGCCTGCTCACCCTCGAATAGCAATATTCAGTAGTTGCGTAGCCATGTTCAAAACAGCAAGAGTGCAAAGAACAAAAGGAACGAGAGCGTCAGTCACATGCTGGGTCCCCCAAGAAGCAGATGCTGAGACAGAGATTCTCAAGCCGGTTGTGTACCGAGGAGGGCACTTGGGTTTCAATACCTTAAAAAGGGAGGGAAACAGGCCTGGGCAGAGGGAGAAGCTGAGCTGTAGTGCATGCCCAGCTTAGGCCTCAGCCACCCCACAATGGGAGCAGCAACGGCTCTTCAGAGCTGTCCCCCAGTTGGGACAAGGGAGCTGAGCCTTTATGCCATCATTGATTGGTAAATACAGGTTACCTCTTGAAAGAAGAAAGATCTAGCTAGGGTACGGCAGTTTTCTTCAGTTGAGGCAAACCCAAAGAAAGCTGACAGCTGGGGCCCATCTTTGGATGGTACTCAAAACAGCTGGAAAAGTTCCTTCTTAAAGCGGCATCTGAGCAGCCCGCCACAGCATTCACAACAGTTTCTAAAACTGGCAACCGCTTTCTGGTGCTGGAATCACTCTTACCTCTAGAAAGTTCTCCTTGAGACCATCCCTGTCACTCCCCAGCTCCTTTATTCCCCCGGCCTAGTCTCAGACCTCCCCATACTCCTGGTAAGCCCATCCACAGCCAAGGTTTTGACTGCCACCTCTCTACTGACTGCTCCAGCTCAGCTCTGTGCCGAGCTCACGCATTTCTGTGTTTCCACTGCACATTCCCATTTGGATGTCCTGCAGAGCCTTGAAACATAACATGCCCACACCGAAAGCACGCTTTCTCCAAAGAAACCTCCTCCTCACAATTCCGTCCTGGCCAAAATGTGAACCAAGTTCACAGCTGAAAACTGGAAACCTAGAAATTATACTAGATTTCCCATTTATAACTCTGCCCCTTCCTCCTACACATTCCCATATAATGAGATGGAAGGCCAACATTCTGTCCTGCAATTCCATCAGATATGTTTATGTTTCCTGATACCATGACATGCCTGGGCTCCGCCTCATCACTTCTTCCCCAGCCCCTTCAATAGCCTTCGATGTGATCTCCCCACTTCAGGCCTTGTTCCCTCCGATCCACCTCTGTGCTATACAGTCCTGCCCCCTGCTTCTGTAAATAAAGTTATACTGGAACACATACACACCCACTCATTTACATGACGCTCTAGAGCTCTTTCACTACAACATCAATCCCTGCTCTGCATTCCTGCCTGGGAATTTTTCTGAAGTAGAGATCTGACGATATTACTCTTCTGGAGGCAGCATGTCATCTTGAAAAAAATGTTGGCTTTGAAAACAGGTAGGCGTGGATTTAAAACAAAGTTCAACCACTAATTGGTTGCATATAACCTTGAATAAAATACTTATAATCCCTCTAGCATCATTAGTGAAGTAGAACTGCTATTCACCTTATAGGGTTGCTTTGAGAATTAAGTCACATGACATAGACAGCAGGCCCTCAATAACATCATTTCACTCAATGTTGTGTCATTATGACATTGATTAGGAAAAAAAAAAAAAAAAACAAAAAAAAAATTGATTCCCGGCCAGAGCCACTGCCTGTGTGGAGTTTGTAGTTCTCCCCATGTCTGCGTGGGATTGTTCCGGATACGCCAGTTTCTTCCCATGTCCCATAGATGTGACCGTTGGGTCAAACGGCATGCCTAAATAGTCCAATTGTGAATGAGTGTGGGTTTGAGTGTGAGTCCTCCCTACAATGGAAGGGCATCGTGTCCAGGGCTGGTTCCCGCCTTGTGCCCTGAGCTGCCCACATAGGCTCCAGCCACCCATGGCCCTGAACTGATTATGTAAGTGGGTTGAAAAGTGAGTGGAGGCCAGGTGCAGGGGCTCACATCTATAATCCCAACACTTCTGGAGGCCAAGGTGGGCAGATCACATGAGGCCAGGAGTTTAGGACCAGCCTGGCCAACATGGCAAAACCCCATCTCTAATAAAGATACAAAAATTAGCCGGGCATGCTGGCGCACACCTGTAATCCCAGCTACTCAGGAAGCTGAGGCACAAGAATCACTTGAACCCAGGAGGCAGAGTTTGGAGTGAGCCAAGATCTTGCTACTGCACTCCAGCCTGGGTGACAGGGCAACACCCTGACAAAAAAAAAAAAAGAGAAAGAAAAAGAAAAATATAAAAAAGAAAAATGAGTGGAAAAATGAATACAAGATAATCTAAAATCAAATTTGTAAAGTAAACAATCATACAAATGCACAGTTAACGATGCGGTACAAGAATGCTCAGTGAGCCCACAACATCTGTGATTGTTTTTGAACTGCATGGTGGTAGGAGGTGCTCCTTACAGTTTCACTTTGTAAACATTTATTCCTTGATTTAACGCACTGCCATTACTGCCTGATTCACCAAATTATGGATAAATTACTTTCTTATTTGCTTTTACCGATCTTTCTTCAGTGTATGTATAGCCCACATGTATTTTACATGTGTAATATTAGAAGCGTTTTTGGTCTTTATTTAGAAGTTTAGTGATGCTTTTGTGACCAGAAGTATGCCATAGGAACATAACTCTTGCTTCTGTCAGTTAGGCTATGGTAAAATTGGCATCATTCTACATCACTTCACTCAAAGTTGCAGTTTCCGGTAACCCATTAAGTACGTTAAATGAGGACTTACTGTATAGAAGCACTGGTGCCAGCTTCCGAGAGCCAACTGTATGCATCTCGTCCCAACTCCACATTCAGTGATATCATGGAGAAAGGCTGTAACGGGATATGTTGGGAGTATTTACAACACAGGAATTGGAATATTTGACAAATCAGGGCGTTTTTTCCTTCCCTTGGGAGAGCCAGTTGTTAAACATTTCCCAGCACACCGTGGTAGTAACATACCCAGCAGTCAAGGAAAATCCCTGTCCCCATTACACACACACACACACACACACACACACACACACACACACACACACACCTTAAAACCTTTCTATAGCTTCCTACTACTTACAGCTTAAAGCCAGAAATCCAAAACCCCTGTATGCCTCTCCCACCTCCATTCCTTACTGCTCATTGTTTACAACTTGTGCTAATGTTATTTTTGAGACAGAATCTTGCTGTGTCGCCCAGGCTGGAGTGCAATGGTGTGATCTTGGCTCACTACAACCTCCGCCTCCCAGGTTCAAACGATTCTCCTGCCTCAGCCTCCTGAGTAGCTGGGATTACAGGCACGTGCCACCACGCCCAGCTAATTTTTGTATTTTTAGTAGAGACTGGGTTTCACCACGTTGGTCAGGCAGGTGTGCTAATGTTATTTCTAATGACTTTGATCCATGTGACCTGGACATGAATTCTCACAGCTCCACACCCTGGCAGTATGCAGTAGGCAATAGCACAGCTGCCCCTGCTCAAAGTACCCTCTTTGTCCACCCTTCTTTGTCCTGTGGATCCTCATTCATCTTTCAAGCCCAGCTCAAGCAGCTGTTTCTCCATGAAGGCTTGAAGACAGACATTGGAGACTGGCTCCTTCCCTTCCACCCCGCTTTCTTGTAGCAGGACTTACTACAGGGTAAGTCAGAAATTCTGATATAGGCCGCCACATTTTACAGATTTCCTCTCAACTTGGGTTCCACCTGAGACTCATTTCCACCAAACAGACCCAGCACTCTGACAGACGGAACTGAGGCTAGGCCTGCTCTTGCTGGCTAACCCAGCACGAGAGGCATTTGGTTTTATTGCTGGAGTGCCCAGGCTCTAGCTTCCTGGGCATCAAAAGGCTGTGTGATGGTTAGCCATTGTGTCAGCATGCATCCCAGATGAGGCAACGGGATCCTGTTGTCCACTGGTTTTTTGAATCCTTTTTTAAACACAGCTTTATTGAGGTATGTTTGCAGAGCTGTGCAACCATCACCACAATCAATTTTAGAATACTTTCAACATCCAATAAGAAAACGCCATAGTCATCAGGAGTCATTTCCCATTTCTCCACTTCCCCATTTCCTCTGCCTTACCCCATCCAGGGGAACCACTTTTTTCTATATGTTTGCCTGTTCTGGAATTATCCTAAGTGTCCATCAGTGGATGAATGGATAAAGAAAATGTGGCATATGTACTCATTGGAGTACCTTCTTAGTCTATTTTCATGCTGCTGATAAAGACATACCCAAGACTGAGAAGAAAAAGAGGTTTTATTGGACTTACAGATCCACATGGCTGCAGAGGCCTCAGAATCACGCCGGGAGACAAAACGCACTTCTTACATAGCGGCAGCAAGAGAAAATGAGAAGGATGCAAAAGCGGAAACCCCTGATAAACCATCAGATCTCGTGAGACTTACTCCCTACCACGAGAACAGTATGGGGGAAACCACGCCCATGATTCAAATTATCTCCCACTGGGTCACTCCTACAACATGTGGGAATTATGGGAGTGTAATTCAAGATGAGATTTGGGTGGGCACACACAGCCAAACCATATAAAGTAGTATTCAACCATAAAAGAAGATGAAATCCTGTCATTTGTGACACCATAGGTAAACCTGGAGGCATTATGTTAAGTAAAATAAGGCAGACACAGAAAGACAAATACCGCATGTTCTCACTCACATGTGCATTTTAGAAAGCTGCTCTCATAGCAGAATAGAGCAGAATGGTGGTTACCAGAGACTTGGGTAGTTAAGAGAGAGAGGAATGGGGAGATGTGGTCAAAGGATACACCATCAAAGATAGGAGGAGTATTTTTTTTTTTTTTTTTTTTTGAGACGGACAGGGTCTCTGTTGCCCAGGCTAGAGTGCAGTGGTATAATCATGGCTCACTGCAACCTGTGCCTCCCAGGCTCAAGGAACTCTCCCATCTCAGCCTCCCAAAACTACAGGCATGTGCCATCACACCCAGCTAGTTTTTTTGTATTTTTTGTGGAGTTGGGGTTTCACCATGTTGCCCAGGCTGGTCTGGAACTCTGGAGCTCGAGCAATCCGTCTGCCTTGGCCTCCCAAAGTACTGGAATTACAGACCTGAGCCACCGTGCCTGGCCAGGAGAAGTATTTCTTTTCAAAGGTAGCAACTTTCTCAGTGGGCCAGCTCTGTAATGTTTTTCTGAGACTTATTCCTGGAAACACTGCCTAGAGCTTGCTCCTCCAGCCCTTCCAACAATTTCATAAACACCTAACTCCCCACATTAAATTCTTTTCTGTTTCAACTTGCTAGAAGAGGCTCAGTTATCTGCAACTCTACCGACACACACACCTTCCACACCCCTCGTCCCGAGGCAGAGTTGGTAATTCTACACTGTATGTTACTGAGATGCTTTCTGCAGATTCTCAATAAAACTTTTACTGCCTGTATTACAATAATTAGTTTCCACGCCTGTGTGGCCCTTCTGAGGTGTACCTTATTTGTAACGCACTGCCTGGCTCTGACTATATGCTTAAGTAATATTTGTTGAATTCATTTGAATGAAGAAATGAGGTGTGAGGATTTTTTTCCTGAATTGTTACACTGCTGACGTTCCACTTCGAAGCTCAAGCCGTAAATCTCAAAGTCCTGTCGTTAAAGATCACCTGGTGTTATTCTTGAGGTGAAAGGTGTTAGCTCACGTGGGCAGGCCGGGTTCTAATTGAAAACACGAAGAACCAGGCCAGGAGATTGTAAATGCAATGGGTAATGCATTATTTGGAGAGTAAAGAGGGACTTGAGCAAATCGAAAATGTATTACTTACAACCTACCAAGATGGAAATACTTTTAGCCACAGGTGATTACTATTATTGTATAACTCCTTGGATTTTAGGCAAGTGCTTTGCGATCACTTGTATTACCAGTACTTTTCAACAACTGTAGATGGTGAGTGGGAATGATTGCCTGACTTCCCATAAACTGAGTCCTCTATACAATGGTACTTAATAAAAGATTTAATGAAAGCTATTTATTCCAAAGAAACTAGAAATTACTTTGCAAGTGTCTTGGTAACTGAGATTTCTCTTTTAGTGGCCATATTTATTCTGATTCTTATTTACATTACATGCTGCATATTATATGATCACAGTAATTTTTGCTTCTCACACAAAGAACATCAGGTTTATATTTTTTAAAATAGCTAAAGAAACTGAGGCATGAAGCCCACCAGGCGTGGTGGCTCACGCCTGTAATTGTATACTTTGGGAGGCCGAGGTGGGCGAATCATCTGAGGTCAGGAGTTTGCAACTAGCCTGGCCAACATAGTGAACCCTGTCTCTACTGAAAGTATAGAAATTAGCCAGGTGTGGTAGTGGGCACCTGTAATCCCAGCTATCTAGGAGGCTGAAGCAGGAGAATAACTTGAATCCGGGAGGCAGAGGTAGCAGTGAGCCAAGATCACACCATTGCAGGAGAATCGCTTGAACCCAGGAGGTGGAGGTTGCAGTGAGCTGAGATTGTGCCATTGCACCCCAGCCTGAGCAACAAGAGCGAAACTCCATCTCAAAATAAAGAAGAAGCCAACCAGGCAATCCAGAGCTACACAGTTGGGAAAGAAAGCTAAACTTTTATTTGCTAAGTATTTTTGAGAGCCTACCATATTCCAGGCATTCTGTGCTAGCTCCTGAGTGGACTTTCTGCTTTGCAGTGGGAGGGGTACCTCTCAGATTACATGCAAAGATCCTTCCTTAGCCTGTGGCCAATGTGCCTCAATGCTGTGCCTTCCTAATCACTGGACTTTCAGAGGCCCTTTGTCATGGTTAAAGATGACCCAAGTCCTCTGAAAGTGGCAGAGAGATGCTTCAGCTATCAACATTTGAAAGCTATTTTAAAGATCATCCTTTCAACTGGAACCTTTATATTTAGTTGTTACCAACAATCCCCACACAAACCCAAATACTAAGTTTGCTGTATAATCATGAATGTGTGACATCATAAAAAATAGAGTTTTGCCAGGTGCAGTGACTTACACCTGTAATCCTAGCACTTTGGACGGCTGAGGTGGGAGGATGGCTTCAGCTCTGGAGTTTGAGACCAGCCTGCGTGACATGAGACCTTGTCTCTACAAAAAATCAAAAAATTAGCCAGGTGTGATGGCTCACACCTGCAGTCCCAGCTACTCGGGAGGCTGAGACCAGAGAATTGTGTGAGCCCAGGAGCTGCAGTGAGCTATGATCACACCACTGCACTCTAGCCTGGGCAACAGAGCGAGACCCTGTCTCTGTCTATATATAGATACAGATTTAGATATAGATATACAAAGAGAGGAGATATATGTGTATATGTATATATTTATAGATGGAAACACACACACACATACATATATAGTTTTAACTAGATCCTAACAATCCTTGACTTTGTAGCTCTTCTGCCTCTGTAGTCTATTAAGAAGTAGAAAAATAAAATGACATTTAATTTTAGCCCAACGCATACTTACGTCAGACACTGTAAAATGCTACAGACGATCCCAGCCATAGACAAGCCTTGGATTCTACGCCCAATGACCCGAGAGTTGAGTAGAAGAGAAAAACGTGTTCACGAAGAGCCGGATCTCAAGGCTGAATGTGATCAGTGCTTGAGGGAAGTACCTTATAACTGGGAAGCCTGCAAGAGGGAGGCTGACTTTTGACTTTGGGCATAGAGTCAGGAAGGTCTCGTGGAAGATATGACATCTGAAATAGCCTTAAAGGATGGGAAGACTGTAAATAGGCCAAGCAAAGAAGGATATTGGCTTTCCAGATAAAGAGCAGAATAGAAGCATCTGCAGAGAGACAGGAACTCCCCAAATGTGTTTGACTGGGTAGTGGAGGAAGGGTTGTAGGTGAGCGATAATAAAAGCTAATACTTATTCACTGCTTAGTAAGTGCTAGATACTGATCTAAATATTTTTCATAATTTATCCCATTTAATCCTCAAACTCTGTAAGAAAACAGAGCCTTAAATGAATTAAATAACTCACCCTTGGAATTTCAGATCCAACAAGAGCAAGTTACTTAGGGGCTTACTTAGGTACTTAGAAAAGTCACTCACACAAACGGGTGTTTACATAAAATTGGCCCCAGGAAAGCACCATGAGAACTGAACTGGAAAAACTCAACAAATCATCAGCTCTTACTAGAAAGGAAGGGGGGCTAATATTTATTGAGTATACAAGAGCTATGCTAGTTGCTTTCCCTACGTTTATCTCATTTTCCCTTCACACCAATCAGGTGACTATTTTACAGACAAGAAAACTGAGGTTCCAAGAGATTAAGAACCAGCTGTAGCTAGTAAAATGGGAGTTCTGATCTCCAATCCAGCTGGGAGTCCACGGCCTGTCCTCCTCGCTACACCAATGAGGAGTGGAGATTAAAAGTAAATCTCAATGTAATTTCTTTTCATTCTTCATAGCTTACGTTATGATTACTATTTAAAGTGTGTGCAATGTTGACAATTCAGAACGTGTAAATGCAGATTTTGACATTTTAGACTGAAGAAACAGGCAGCCTTGGGTTAGTTCCACTATATATTAAATGATAATGTATGAAGACAGCAGTTTTGAAAGGTATCCAGGCAAAGAAGTTGTACTTCTGGCTGAAGTCAGACAGGTAGATGAAACTTTGATGACTTAATTCCCCCAACTGTTAAAGGTATAAGCAGACCAGGACCCTGAGTTGCAGACAGGCTGCCAGAACATTTATTAGTAGCAGTAAAGCACAGGGCCATAATTTCAACAGGTGATCTTGCCTCTCCAGCTAATTGTTTTCCAAGGTTTCTCGGCTCAGAACCATTCAGCATTCTTATCACCTGGGAAATGTGCGCGCTCCTTAGGATATTTTCCAGCATGCAGCCCCCGCCCCCATCCTCTAGTCAAGGCAGTATTTTTGCTCAATAGAGCTGTCGATGAGATTTAGGAGCCGCCCCTGCTCCACAATGCGCTGTCTTGCTGATCTTCAGAGAGTGCCGTGGTGTCACCCTCTGATTTATGGAGAGTGCAGCTCAAACCCAGCCCAATGCTTTATTAAAGCAGCTTTTAGTCATATTATACCTTTCCAGCTCCGAGGCCTCCAACAGCTCCACCACCTAGGAGTCGAATCCCTTTGATAAGTAGCATTCCGGGTGATTGGAAGGTGGGCGTTGTGCTTTGTACCCTCCCACCATCTTGCCTCCCAACCCCCTAGGTGTGAGATGGTGGAGCAGGGAGGGGGTGATGGAGACCCAGGCACAGCCCTGCTCTCCAGGTGGCTTTTCAATTTTCTTTTTTTTTCCTGACCCTCTCTTGACCTTCTCCATGTGACAGTGTTTGCCCTGGAGCTGTGCCTCTTCACAGGGATTATTTTTTCCATCTAGGCTTTAAAGGGGGAGCCTCAGAGAGGTGTGGCCACACTGCTTTGGGACCCACTTTCAAAGGCACCTGCCCTCCAGGCTGTGACTTTGAGTATCTGCAATATCAAGCTACAGGATGCAGGCCCCCCGTAGAAGACACATTCCATCAGCAGCATTTGCATATCTGCACGTGAACTGTCTTACAGGTTTGGAGTGTGCAAAGCCAGGCTTTGTCCCATAACATGGATCTTTGCTTCTGTTGATGTATCACCCCCTGCCCGCAACACACAAACCAGGCTCTTGCCAAGTAAGGCCAGAGATGGGGAAACTTGTGTATTCTGTTCAGAGGTAATGAGGTCCTCCCCAGGGACCTGCATCAGGACCTCTCAGGCTCACCTTCCTTAGGGGTGAATCCTACACCATGTCCCTGCCCTAGCAAACTCATTGGAGCAGTGTTGATAAGCAGAGTCACACTGGGTCAAGGTTGGGAAATAACTGGCAGGGGCGCCCTCCTCATTCTCCCAGTTCTCCATGGGGGATGAGACATCACAGGCCCTGTGGGGGATGGGTTACCATGACTCTGGCATTGACAGACTGGGTGACCCAGTTAGCTACTGGCCATCTCTTAACCTCACCCACCTGTCTTTAAAGTGGTGGTTGTGCTGACTTCACAGGGTGATGTGAAGACTACATGAAGCATTTAGTACAGTAGTTGATGGAGGCTCTGGGTTATTTACCATCATTAGTCCTTATTTCCACAAAAAATCTGGTTTTAGGTGGTGCTTAAGTAGCACATAATCACCATGAGAAAGCTGTTTCCTTTCCGATCCTCCGCTTTGGTCAACAAGAAAAACTTGATCAGGTGTTAGGATGTCTTCAACATCCCCCTAAAACTTGCTAATCTATTATACTCAGACAGCAGGCCTCAGCTTGAATTTCTGCAGGCTCTAGCTGGAATTCCATAACATTGTTTTGCTTTCATTATATTAATTGTATGATTGTCTCCTATTTAGGAAAAAAATGATCCTGAGTTTTTTCACGTACAGTAGTAAAGTAAGGTTTTGTGAAAATTATTAATATTTAGGTAAATGTGAAGTAACTGATGGTATAGCTAGATATAGTAACAGTCACGGTGTGGTAGGAAAATCAAGTGCAGAAATGCTGTGCTACACCATGGAGAGGTGCCCCAGGGGCCTCTGAAGCTTCTAGAAGGTGGAGTGACTCCTGGAGGATGCCAGCTGTTTGGCTGAACTTTAGGACTCCAGGGTAAGCTAGAGGGGAATGCAATGAGGCCAGGATGTTCTGAGACAAAGACTGTATCAGAAACCAAGGAGTTTTTCCCCAAGGGGGATCTTGCCTGGCTCCCACCCGTCCTTGCTCCCAGCTGGAGTTTCACCATCTGCCCACAGGCCCTTTTCTCACTCTCTCCCCTCAGCCATGGGTGGCTGCAGGAGTGTTGGCTGATTCTCCTGGAAAAGCCAGAGACAAACCAGGCTGCACCCAAGTCCGTAGAGCAGTGATCCCCAACATTTTTGGCACCAGGGACCGGTTTCAAGGAAGACAGTTTTTCCATGGACTGGTGTGGGGCGGGGAATGATGATGATGGTTTGGGATAAAACTGTTCCACCTCAGATCATCAGGCATTGGTTAGATTCACATGAGAAGCATGCAATCTAGATCCCTCTCATTCACAGTTCATAATAGGGTTCTCTCTCCTACCAGAGTCTAATGCCGGGGCTGATCGACAGGAGGTGGAGCTCAGGCGGTAAAGCTCGCTCATCCTCCATCACCGCCTGCTGTGTGGCCTGCTTCATAACAGGCCACAGACTGGTTCTGTTCTGTGGCCCAGGGATTGGGGACCTCTAACACAGAGCATCAGATGGAAACTTTCTTCTCCCCAAAGCCTGAGCATTAAAGCAGGCCTCAAAGTTCCTCTGTCCTACTGCCTTTCAAACATGGGTTGACATTGGCTCATACTAAGGCATACAGTTCATATCTCAACCTATTACAAAGGTACATTTATGCATAAAAAAGTTTCATAAAATGGTACTGACTGAGATATAATTCTTTATACTCTATTGTATTCATTTTTATTCTGGTCAAGATCCCACTAAATGGTTTTGTGACCCATGTGAATTGCAATCTACAATTAGAAAAAATTTGACCTCATTCAATTTCTTCATTTCAGAGATGAAGAAAGTAAGACCCAGAAAATGACACGAATTGCTAAAAGTCACCCAGTTAGCCAGCCTCATAGCTAAGACTACAGCCCTGGCCTTGGGGGTCCAAATAAAAGGCTCTTTCCCCTATACTACATTATGAAAGGAAGAACCCATACCAGGTATTCCTGAAATTGAGGAAATGCCATTTAAAAATAATGTGGCTCCAGTTATTGATTAAAGAGAAAAATTGGAAAAGTCAGAAACATAACCAGAGGTCTGAAGAAGTAGTCATTTTCGTCAGGAAGTAAAAATTCTACCTGGTAATTAGTTGAGGTTTGCTAGAATCCTAAAGCCTGAAAAAGGTCGACGATGCTGAAACCTACCTCAATAAATACACATGAAATTGAATTGTATCCACTCAATGAGCCTGAGTCTCATGTTGTTGGAAAAACAGCCTAGCCCCATTTGGCCTACAGTCTTCTATAAAGAGAACACAACTCCCTGAAGTTAAAGCCCGTAAGGCAGGGGTCCCTAACCCACGGACCACAGACCACCGGTCTGTGGCCTATTGAGAACCAGTCTGTACAGCAGGAGGTGAGTGGTGGGTGAGCGGGTGAAGCTTCATCTGTGTTTACAGCTGCTCCCCATCATTCATATTACTGCCTGAGCTCCGCCTCCTGTCAGATCAGTGTCAGCATTTAGCTTCACACAGGAGCCTGAACCCAATTGTGAACTGTACACACGAGGATCTAGGTTGCACCCTCCTTATGAGAATCTAATGCCTGAGGATCTGTCACTGTCTCCCATCACCCCAAGATGGGACCACCTAGTTGCCGGAAAACAAGCTCAGGGCTCCCATTGACTCTACATTATGGTGAGTTGTATAATTATATTATTATATATTCCAATGTAATAATACCAGAAATAAAGTGCACAATAAATGTGATGCGCTTGAATCATCCCAAAACATCCACCCCTCTGGTCTGTGGAAAAATTGTCTTCCACGAAACCAGCCCCTGGTGCCAAAAAGGTCGGGGACCCGCTGCCTTAAGGAGTGCTATAAAAGTCAGTAGTTCTTGTCTTTTTCAGTCCCAGCCTTTTCTCTCTCTCTCTCTTTTTTTTTTTTCTTTTTCCTTGATGACAGCCTCTCTTAGTTTCACCCCCAGCTTCCAAGGTATCTGTATTCATTTTCTAAGACTGCCATAACAAACCACCATAACCTAGGTAGGTTAAAACAACATAAATTGATTCTGTCACAGTACTGGAGTCCACAGGTCCAAAATCAAAGTCTCAGCAGCTTTCGTTCCTTCTGGAGGCTCCCAGGGAGGACCTGTCTCATGGATCTCTCCTAGCTTCTGGTGGTTGCCAGCGGTTCTTGGTGTTCCTTGGCTTATACACGCATCACTCCAATCTCTGTCTCCATTGTCATATGGTGGTGTTCTACCTGCATGTCTCTCTGTCCAAAGTTTTCTCTTCTTGTAAGAATATTAAGCATTGGATTAGGGCCTCTCCTAATCTAGTATGAGCTCATTTTAAGTTGATTACATTTGCAAGCCCCTATCTCCAAATAAGGTCACATGCACAGGCACCACGCAGGTTACGACCCGAGCTTCTCTTTTGTGTGGGCACAATTCAACCCACAACATAGCTAATATGCAGAGGTCGCCCCTATCTCTGCACCTCTCAGCATCCCCCACCCATCAAAATTGTGTGCAGCTAAGCCTGCACACGATCTTAAGCTTTGCCCAGTGTGCAGCTAAGACTCACGTACACTGAATTCCTGATAACTGTGCAAACCCTGCTAGTGCCTTCCCATATTCTTTTTTTTCCCTCTTCTTTTCTGAAAACATTACAATTTTGTTGACGGACTGGGGAAAAGTAATCAACGGTTGGGAACAATGTGAGTCTGTTCTTCCAGATCCCTCATTATGTGAAAACAAAATACTTTTTTTCCAGACCCTCCTTCTGCATAGGAAAGGCCTGGCTCACTGTTCTAGCCAATGAGAAATAGGTAGAAATGGCGGGAGACTTCCAGGAACCGTTTGATTTTCTGATACATGTAACACACGTGCCTCCTCCTCCCTTACCTCTCCTTGCTCTTTCCTGCCTGGAACCTAAATGTGATCACTAGAAGCACAGCAGCCCTCTTGCAACCAGGAGATGCTACGCATGAAGATATGAGGCCAAAACCCCACATGTTAAAGATAATAAAGCAACAATCATATTCAAAAGAGCCAACAGTTATTGGGCATTTACTATGTACCAGTTATGATTTTCACATATTAAGAGTATTAACTCACTCCATCAATAGTATTAGCTGAGCATGTTATTATCCCCATTGCTAGAGGATGAAACTTGTATGAACCCAGGCAATGGGTTGCAGGGTTCATAGGTCCTGCTGGCAGCATTGAGCTGCTATATAGCTCCCTTTTATTTTAAAATAATAAACCAGCATTGCTTAAGATTTCCTTTACTTGCAGCTGATTTCATTCTTGGCTGACACACTGATATTACCTCATAGGGTCATCAAAAGGATTAAATGAGGAAATATATGTCTGTGGATGAAGGAAAACAATAACAATCAGTTAATAGTGTGTAAAACACCATAAGTTCTCAATAAATAATTGACTTTAATGTTTAACCACTCTAAGAAGCAACATCATTACATCAATCATGTAGTAGGCAGAATAATGACCTCCCAAAAACTTCCTTATCATAATCCTAGAAACCTGTTACATAGCACAAAGGGCTTGGTAGATGTAAATAAGGTTAAGGGCCTTGAGATGGGGGATTGTCCGGTTGGACCCACTCTGATCGAATGAGTCCTTAAGGCAGAGAACCTTTGCTGACGGCAGTGAGGGAGATTCAATGGCAGAGGTTTGGGGAGCATGAGAAAGCATGAGAAAGATTCAGTGCTCGGTTGCTGTTCTGAGCTCTAGGAGGCTACGTGCAAGGACGGAGGAGAAGCCCGTAGCAGCAGACAGCCAGTGAGGAAATGGACATCTCAATCCTGCAGCCCCATGGAATTGAATTCTGCCAACACCTGATTGAGCAAGAAAATGGATTCTCCCCTAGAGCCCACGAAGAGGAACACAGCCCCGCCAGCACCTTGAGTTCATGAGGCTGGACTTCTGACCTACAAAACTGTGAGATAATCAATCTGTGTTGTTTAAGCCATTGTTTGTGGTCATTTGCTACAGCAGCAATAGAAAACTGATACAAGTAATAATGGGATTTCAGACGTAGTCCAGAGAGTTAGCCTAGGGGCTTTAAAGATGAAACTGAGTAGCTGCATATGAAGGTCACCAAGAGTCCCACCCTCTCATGGAATCATGAAGATGTTCAGTGCGTTGTTTTCTCACCCTATGGTGTAACCTTCTTCTGGTGTAGTATGCAAGGTTCACCTGGTAATGCTACTCAAGGGGCACCATTCCCATAGCCTCAGGGATGCCATTCATGCAGAATAGAATGTGAACAGTGCCCCCAACAGTTGTCCAATGCAAAGCCTGCTAGTCAGAGGGGCCATGTGGGATCAGAGCGAGAATATTGGCTGGAGCTTGGAGAGCCAGGGATAAGCAGGGCAAATGCCTGCATCGGTATTGTACAGCCAGCCTCTCTGAAAAGCACCTGGTTTGCAGTCCAGTGATTCTGGTATTTGATAATGAGTGCAAAATGCCATTTTAATGTCAAAAACTCCATTTAAAAAGAGAACAAAAAAGGAAAGCTTCGTGGGTTTCCCTCTCTCAGCTGAACCTCAACAGTCAGATAAGCCGGGGTCAATGCAGACCTTGTGTGGCCCAGTTACTCTCTCCACCAAGGCTAACGAGGAGCACACTCTTTTTCTACAAGCCAGTCAGGTTGAAATCCAAAGGTTAAATTGGGGACAAAGTTGACTCTCAGTTGACAAAGGTCTGTATTTTGAATCAAAATTTGGTGAAATAAATATTCTAGATCTTGAGAAACACCTGTCCGTTTTTAATATTCTTCCTGGGGAAGGTATATCCTCCTAATTAGAGATGTAGCAGTGCACTGAAGCCCACTACCTACAAAGATCCAGATTACAGGGCTGGTTTGTCAAACACAGTTACATCTGCTGACAAGAAACCAGTTATGTAAAGATGTGAGAAATGGAAATGCTGCACCAATTTTCCAGAACAAAATCTGCCTCTAAAAAGGTGTAACTTCATGCACAATATGCTTCATCATTTGAATAACAAAATAAGATATGCAAAAAAAAAAAGAAAGACTTCTCAAAGAGAGTCTGCATTCAGGTTGCAGTGAGTACAAGCAATATGATGACTATTTCTGGTGGTATATTTAAAATGTTTTGTGAGAAAATAATGCGTTTTAGAAATGCAGTGAGATAATGCCAGATACTTTGCTTTAGAGGCGATCAAATAAATTTCCAGGCAGGTTTTTCTATTTCTTATAGATTCCTGGAGGTAATGGCAAAAGCTAAGATTAAAATTCATTAGATGAAAAGTAAACTTATATTACAATTGACGACATTCTCCTCTAAATTGTTAGCCCTATTAGGGAGACATCTATTATCTGCCAAACTCTTATCTATGCTGTCTGCTTCTCTCTAAACAGTTCTCTTGCATTTTAATCTAGGGAATGTTCCTTCCATGTTAAATTTCGTTCAAGCCCCACGAGTCACACAGGGCATTCCATGAGCTATCCTGAGATGCTTCTCAACTTTTCAAAACAGGATGCTGAGGTTGCAAGGAAATTCTTCTGTTCCAAGCTTCAAGGTTACAAAAATTACTTAAAGATGACAGGAAAAGGATTTCTATGTGCCCACTTACTGAGACAATTCATTCAGCTGGAAAGAATCCCTGCGAGCTTCCCTTAGAGCCCATGGAAGAGCCATCTGCAAACCTTCTCTTTGGCTTCAAGGCAATTTAAGAACAGCAGAGGCTGTGGTGAATCTCTGTCTCGGCAAAGGAAGCAGAAACAAGAGATTCACCATTGTGCTGCTGACATGCTGTTCTCTTACAGTCAGGCCTCTTCCTGTCCTACCTAGCCTTAGATTAGATCGGGAGGAGAATAGAAAGTGGCCAGACTTCATCTCATCAAGGCAGTGACCCCGTCTGCTACGAACAGAATGTCTGTGCCTCCCCCAGTTTCTATGCTGAAACCCTAACCCCCAGTGTGATGGTATTTGGAGGTGGGGCCTTTGGAAGGTGATTAAGTTTAGGTGAGGTCATAAGCATGGGACCTCCACGATAGGATTAGTGTCTTCATGAGAATAGAAAGATCAGAACCCACACACATACACTCACTCTCTCTCTCTCTCTCTCTCTCTCTCTCTCTCTCTCTCTCTCCTCCCTCCCCGTCACCAAATGAGGATACAGTGAGATGGTGGGCATCTAAGCCAGGAAGAGGACCCTCACCTGGAACCTGACCTGCCGACACCCTGATCTTAGACTTCCTAGCCTCCAGAACTAAGAGAAGGAACTGTCCATTGTGTGTCACCCAGTCTGTGGCATTTTGTGATAGCAGCCCAAGCTGACTAAGACACCCCCTCATCCACTAAATGTGGCGTGATTGTTTCTTCTTTAGGAATTACCCCATCTATGGTCATTTCTTTTGAATGCTCACACTATGACAATCTGCAAAGTGATGGAGGGTGTTTCACAGTTTGGCAAACCAAAATTCTGTGGGTCAGAATTTTTCTCTAAAACATAGAGCTGACTCACACACACACACACACACACTGCATCATTCAGCTTGGTGAGCCCTAAACTAACCTGTTCTCCTTATGGAAAAGCCAATTTCAGGCCATCCGGAGATGAGAGAGTTGATGCCAAGCTTGTCCTCTCTCCACCCAGACCTGCAGGCCAGGAAACAGAACAGAAAGACTCATCTCACCTTCACCTTCTGGCTTCTCCCCTCTCCGCCAGCAGGCAGAGCGAGACTGCCCTTCTCGTCAGGCAAGGCTGGGTGGGAATCCTTGCGCTACCACCAACTAGCTGTGTGACCTTGAGTGAGTTGTTGAAACTCTCTGAGACACAGTGTCTTCATTTACGAGGTGGTGGTACTAATTCCTGCCTCGCAGGCTTCTTAGGAAGATGAGTGAGATACTTGGGTAAACACACCCCGCACAGCACCCAGCCAGGTTCCTTCCCCCTGTCCCTTCCTACCAGCCTCTCTCCACAATGAATTAGCAACTCCCAGAGGTAGGTGTGTGGTCTCTGGTATCACCAAAGGTCACTCTTCTCTAAGCTCCATCTGAGTGGGTCAGAGTTAGAGGCTGTGTTTCAGGAGTTCACGGTGGCAGATCTAGAAAGCCTGAGGAGCCAGCTTCCCCTGAGAGAGAACCTAAGATTGCCTGGTGTGAGGACTACTGCTCTCCAATGTTCCAAGATCTAGCTCTGGGGAAGTGATATGAACCCACAGTAAACTAAAGGGAACAAAAGTTGATCAAATCAACCAACGACAACAACAAAACCCCAGAAGCTTGTTTTTTTCTATCTTCAGAAAACAGGAAGGTGAATATAGGTGAATCATTCCTGCAAATCAGAGCTTAAAGAGAATACTTTGTTTTCTCCCCACTGAGGCTGTTGAGAAGTTTGGGCCCTTGGTGTCAGCTTCAACTAGAAATGAACCTGACTTATAATCTATTCATAACCCAGCTCTAAATCTGTTCCCCTCAGAACTTCTAGCAATAAAAATAATAATTATTATAATAATAAAAACCAGGGAGGGAAGGGCAAAGCAATTCAACTTATTTCATTATCTTGGATTTTACACTCTTGTTTGCTAGCTTGATAAGGGATGCTGCAATCTTTTATATCAATCTTTTGTGGTATATTTTTATTGCACTAGATGGTAGGGGAATTGCCCCAAAATTAATAAAGACCATATGCTGAATTTTGATTAGAGATCACTTTGGAATAATGATTGATCTGGCTTGGGAATGAGAATAGGCATCTTTTTTCCCTTTTTCTTTTTTAATCATACGACTTTCAGAGTCCCTCTGGTCTCCTTTCCTTCCCCCACCCTTGCCTTTATGTGCAAAACCAGGATAATGAAAAGGTCTTATAAATCTCTGGTGTATATATTTGTTACCAAAAATTGCACTGTAATCTGACCTATCAGTCCATCCAGTGCTGTCTGGGAACAGTAATAACAGCATTTCATAACTGTGTCTGAATCTATCAGGACAACTGATATATTCTAGGATGGGATTGGTCCTCCAAGAATGTGATACGTGGCATTGGCAGGGATCCATTCCTCAAACCTCTAGGGAAAGTGGGAAAATTATTCTGTATAAAGAACAAACTTCCCTAGTTAGCATAACCTATCTCCAAGCCATGGAAAGTCTCCTGCTTGTGGCCCAACCCTTCTAGAAGGTTGTTTTCAACATTTGACAATGTTTTTCTTCTAATAATAAAAACCAGGGAGGGAAGGGCAAAGCAATTCAACTTATTTCATTATCTTGGATTTTACACTCTTGTTTGCTAGCTTGATAAGGGATGCTGCAATCTTTTATATCAATCTTTTGTGATATATTTTTATTGCACTAGATGGTAGGGGAATTGCCCCAAAATTAATAAAGACCATATGCTGAATTTTGATTAGAGATCACTTTGGAATAATGATTGATCTGGCTTGGGAATGAGAATAGGCATCTTTTTTCCCTTTTTCTTTTTTAATCATACGCCTTTCAGAGTCCCTCTGGTCTCCTTTCCTTCCCCCACCCTTGCCTTTATGTGCAAAACCAGGATAATGAAAAGGTCTTATAAATCTCTGGTGTATATATTTGTTACCAAAAATTGCACTGTAATCTGACCTATCAGTCCATCCAGTGCTGTCTGGGAACAGTAATAACAGCATTTCATAACTGTGTCTGAATCTATCAGGACAACTGATATATTCTAGGATGGGATTGGTCCTCCAAGAATGTGATACGTGGCATTGGCAGGGATCCATTCCTCAAACCTCTAGGGAAAGTGGGAAAATTATTCTGTATAAAGAACAAACTTCCCTAGTTAGCATAACCTATCTCCAAGCCATGGAAAGTCTCCTGCTTGTGGCCCAACCCTTCTAGAAGGTTGTTTTCAACATTTGACAATGTTTTTCTTCAACAACAGGAATAATTGAAACCCAGTAATAGTCAAGGTAGCCAGTCTTTGAAAATGCTCCCCTTTATTCCCTACTTCAGAGTCTCTCCAGGAGCACATAAAAATTACCTGGGAAACTTGTTAAAACTAATGATTCCTGGGCCTGTCTCCAAAGACACACATTCACTAGATCTGGAGTTGAACCCAGGAATCTGCATTTTGAACATGTAGACTAGGTGATTCTCATATACATGGTCTAAAGACCACCCATAAAGAGACACTAATAAGAATGTTCAAAATATCTTAGTTGTGTTTAAGATCATTGTCTTTGGAATAAAATATCACTAGGTTCATATCCCAGCTTTGCCATGTGCCAGCTCTATGATCCTGGGCAATTTACTTAGCCACCCTAAGGCTCACATTTCCTAACCTAGGGAATGAAGACAAGAATACCTATATCATATGGTTGTTATGAATATTAAATGAAATACTGTATAAACAATGTTTAGCACTGGGCCTCTTAATTATAAGCATTCCACTTACAAGTATATTCCCAAGGAAAAATGCCTCAAGAGAGCCATTCAAAAAGTTGGGTGCTGTCTTATTAAGCTGGTTCTCTATCACAAAAACAATGGACAGTGGAAATAAACCAAGAGGAATATTGGCTTCAACAAGAGGTAGAGATTTTGGAAAAGTGAAAATTAACAAATTATGCACTAATAATGAGGGAATATGAAAAGGTTATAGAGTTGAAAAGTGGCAGAGTAAGCAGTGAGGTGTCCAAATTTCACAACTATTCTCAGTTGTTCTCTGGATCATTCTATCGTGTTAGGTGGAATATAATTTAGTCATTATTTGGAGATGAAGTATAATTTGAGGAGATGTGTACAAATGCCAAGTGGACTGTGATAGCTTTCTGATGTGTCAGCTTGGCTAGGCTACAGCCCAGATTTGTTCAAACACTAATGTAGGTGCTGCTGTGAAGGGATATGGCCAATGTAATTACAGTCCCTAATCAGTTGACCTTAAGTTAGAGATTGTCCTGATGGGCCTGGATTAATCAGTTAGAAGGTTTTCAAGGCTTTCAAGGCCTTCTAACTGATTAAGGAAGGCTGAGGCTTTCCTTGGAGAAAGAAGAGATTCTTGCTTGTGGACAGTAGCTTCAGCCTGTGCCTGTGGGGTTCTAGCCTGCCCATGAGCTTCCCTTCTTGATGGCCTGCTCTACAGACTTTAAACTTGCTTAACCAGCCCAATTCATATGTATACAATCTATCTATTTAGCTATGTTTCTATCTCCTCCTGACTCTGCTTCTCTGGGTTGGTCCTAACTGATACAACAACTCTTTACCTGGTCCATGGGATAGAAAGTAGATTCCGAGTAGAATTAAATTACATGACATATAAATAGGCTCCGTCTGTCTCAGCCCTGCTGCAGCCAATGTCATGCCCATTATCCAACAGGAGAGATACTAAATGTGTGTCTGCAGAAGCTAGGGATGATGTTTAGAAGCATATTTTATCTTCACCTTTAAAGGGGTTAATTTTTAAAAATAGTCTTATAGAACAACAGCTGGGAATTCTGTGACAAGTACTAAAGAAATAACAGTAGTGCCCTGGATTTTTAACACTGGATCTCAGTAATTCAAAGAGATTTACAGATTTTCTCCTAATATACCTCTGGACATATCTCTGCGGGTGAGCTAAGGGCAGGCATCATTAGTCTCATCTTACAGATAAAGAAACTAGAGTTAAGAGGAGGGAAGAGCCATTTTCAGGGTGAGTCAGCAAGTCACCAGGGGAACTGAACAGAAGTTAATTCAAAACTCTCAAACCTTGTTTGTCACCTGGTGTGTGAAAGTAAAGTAAATGTAAAGTTTAAAAAACAAAAAAAAAGTACGTTACTTAAGGAAGCAATGTTTAAAAAGAGAGGGTGCTCATGAACAGTAGATTTTAAAAAGAAAAAAGCAAGAGGATCCAATTACCATTGAAGGAATATGGCAGCTTGAAGAAAGTTTTTCAATGTACTGTGGAATTAAAAAACAGTTACCATCTTACTACAATTATGCATCCATTTTTGCTTCTAAAATGCACGGGGAAAATGTCTGAAAGAGCATACATCAAAATCGTAAGAGTAAATTATAGGTGAATTTCATCTTGATTTTGCTTCTCTGTCTTTTCTCAATTTCTCTATTTTCTGTATTTTTTAAGTGTTTAAAAAAAAAAACACTGCTTTCTTGTGGTGCTTATTACTCTGTTGAGATTCAAAGAAAGAACCATGGGACCTGAGAACCTCATCCTTCAACTACTTCCGTGAGCCCAGCGGTCAGCTGGCAAGCTTGATAGATACCAGTTGCCAGACTCCCCCCCTCCCGCCTACCTCCAACCTCTTCCAATTGAAGAGGTCTGGGAAAAGCCACAGAATCTACATTTCTGACAAGTTCCCAAAGTGATTCTTTTTTTTTTTTTTTTTTGAGATGGAGTTTTGCTCTGTTGCCCAGGTTGGAGTGCAATGGCGCAATCTCGGCTCACTGTAAACTTCGCCTCCCGGGTTCAAGCGATTCTCTTGCCTCAGCCTCCCGAGTAGCTGGGATTACAGGCATGCACCACCACACCTGGCTAATTTTGTATTTTTTGTAGAGACAGGGTTTCTCTGTGTTGGTCAGGCTGGTCTTCAGCCCCCGACCTCAGGTGGTCTGCCTGCCTTGGCCTCCCAAAGTGTTGGGATTACAGGCGTGAGCCACCGTGCCCGGCCTTAAATATTTTTGATAAAGATGGGGTTTCACCATGCTGGCCAGGCTGGTCTCGAACTCCTGATCTCAAGTGATCCGCCTGTCTCAGCCTCCCAAAGTACTGGATTATAGGCGTGAGCCACTGCACCCAGCCCCAAAGTGATTCTTTTGTGGCCAGTCCAAGGGCAGCACTCTGGGAAGCACAGTGACACGAACCACTCCTTACTGAGGAGAAAGCTCCCCAATGTGTTGGCTATTATGGTAAGTGTGGGAAAACTGCATGTCACCCTCCTATGCCTCCAGATCACGAAAAGCATTTTTAACTCTTCTGCCCTCCTGCTGTGGCCTCAGGCCTCAGCCCCTCACTTCTGCATCTCCACATTTGTGCCAAGCACATTTGCTACCCAAAATACAACCACAACCAGCAGCAGCAATATCACCTGGGAGCTAGTCAGACATGCAGACTCTCAGATCTCACCCCAGACTGACTGGGTGACGACCTATACTCTAACAGGATTCAGAAGCACTAGACTGGAGGGCCTGCAGGCACCAGAAACAACCAGAAAGCAATCCCCAGTTCCACACTCCCCAGACAGCCCCTCTCAGGATGCCCTGTGGACAGACTCTTAATGGGCACCTCCAGTGCTCTTTGACCACCAATGGCAAGTCTGCAGAAGCCTATCCCTTGCTCTGGGGTTTGAGGGCCAGGTCTAGGACATCCTTCCTGTATTGGAGATGTCTGTTGTCTTTTTCTCAGGACAGCCGACTTCCTCCAGTGACTTCCCTTACCCAGGGACCCAGGGCCAAAGAACACCTTTCAAAGCACTGCCCTGTGACTGAGCAGAGGGTGGGCTTGGCCCATTCATTTCCCAAGCCCCTCCCTTTCTCTTACATCCTGAAAAAATTCAGACCGTTTAAGTCATCCTTATCATCATGTTAATAAATGTGGCAGTGTGACGGCCTAAACACAGGAAAAGACCAAGACAAAAAGGAAAAACAAAAACCAGCAAAACACACACACACACACACACACACACACACACACCCCCATCAGTCTCTGCAGAGCCGGATATTTCTTTTTCTTGCCTAGCAGGATACAGCATCTTCGGCATATTTTTCCCTCCTATTTTTGCTCTTTTTTCTTTTCCTTTTTAAATAGACACATTTCAAATGTCAGGGGGCGATAGTGGGGCCAAGTTAAATCAGATTCAGAAGACCACATAGCTAAAGGGTTTGATCTTTGCAGCTGCTTCTTCCAGGGAGGCTCGGGGAGGCCGCCCAGTGCAGGGAGAGCTCCTGATAAGCTCAAGTGGGCATTTATTGCGCTCACTCCGGCTCCCTCTCAGGTTAACCTTTATTTGCAGACTTGAACTAAAATGGTTACTGGCTTGAAAGGAAAGCCCTCTCTCCCCTTCTTCCCACTCTCCCCTTCCCCTAGTCCCAGAGGGGAGGAAAAAGATACAAGGCAGAGGTTAAGTGAGGGAGACAATAAAGAAGGAGGGAACTCTTATCTAAAATCTGAGCGACTGACATTGAGTGGCAGGTCTGTTGCCAGTTTTTGTTTTTTACACCTTCCTCCAAAAATCCCAAGAGAGAGACTCAGCCACGTTGGTCCCCACCTTTCCAAGTCAGCCTAATGGAAATCAGACTGCACACATCTCCCTGCCCCCCAGAGAGGCCAAGGCTAATCGGGTATCCTCTCCAAGGAGCTCAGTGTCCAGGGACATCCCATATTTTAGCCGAGTAATTCAGACTTACTTGCCTAATGCCTTACTGAAACTTGTCATCACAGCAGCCAAGTAAAAATTATATCTGCATGCCGTGTGGAGCAATAAATCCTGGGGCTGTATTCTCAGTCATTCCATATTTCAAGGCAGGGAAGCTTATTTCTACAGGCTGTTAATAACAAAAGTGACTGTATAGGAAGGAGAAAGTTTGCATCTATCCTTGGCCCCCTTACAGATCTGTCCTGGATTCAGGAGAGTGTTTGAGGGACGGTGTTTCCATGGGATTAACAGCTGCTGTAGGCCTGTGCTCCACCAGAATCCCCAAGAAAATGGGCTTGTGTGTTCCTGACTGAACACAAACAGGAGGTGCCTCTTTGTTTGCTATGAGAAGATGCATGGCCCTCCAGTTTTCAAGTAACTGTGGGAATCATCCAGCCTGATGGCAAAGTGGGCTTGGGGTAGACACTGGGGGAAGGGGAGAAGAGAGAACAGCCAGGCTAGAGGGTTTAAAAAAAGAGATGAGGGTGGGATCTGAGGAACAGGCTGAGACTGGGTAGCGCAGTGAGTAGCCTCAGGTGAATCAGTGCAGAAAAATGTGGAGCATGACTCACGCCAGGCTTTCCCAGGTCCCAGATGGAAACCAAGAGGTGCTCGCCCACACAGAACTCTATTCCAGTACTGTTTGCTGTCCTCTCCTCTCTCTCAGTAGTCTCTACTCTCCAACAGTAAAAAGTCTCTCCTCTCCATCAGTAAACACCTACTCATTCTTCAAGATGCTCATCAAATTTTAGTACCTCTTCAAAACCTTCCTCATGTCTCCCATACAAGCTGGTTGTTTCTCCTGTGTTCCCAAAGCCTTGTGTTAAACTCAGAGCACACGTCATTCCCTAGGGAGGCAGTCTAGAGCCAAGGTTGAAAGAGCAGTCTCTAGAGTGGGCCTGTCTAGTTTCAAGCCCTGGCTCCCCACTTACAAGCTAAACAACCTTGGGCAAGTTTTGTCACTTATTGAGTCAACTGTAAAATGGGACGAACAGTAGTACTTGCCTCATAGGGTTGCCGTGTTGATTGAGTTTCTATGTAAAAACAGCTTAGAATAGGCCAGGGGTGGTGGCTCATGCCTGTAATCTCAGCAATGGGAGGCCAAGGTGGGTGAGCTGAGATCCGGCCACTGCACTCCAACCTGGGTGACAGAGCGAGACTCCGTCTCAAAAAAAAAAAAAAAAAAAAAAAAAAAAAAATTAGGTGGTCATGGTGGCACATGCTTGTAGTCCCAGCTACTCAGGAGGCTGAGGCAGGAGAATTGCTTGAACCCAAGAGGCAGAGGTTGTGGAGAGCCAAATTGTGCCATTGCACTCCAGCCAACAGAGAGAGACTCCGTCTCAAAGAAAAAAAAAAAAAAAAAAAGCTTAGAATAATGTTCTGTATACATAGTAAGCACTCAACAAGAATTAATGATCATTATGATGAGTCTTACTGTCTACCATCACATAACAGTGCACGCCTCATTGGTGGAGGCTAAGTCTTCTTTATTCAGCATTGTTAATGGCAAGCATAGTAATTGACATAGTGGAGCTAAATAATGTTTGGTAAATGAAAGAATGTAATTTGCTGGAATCTCGATTTTCCCTATTGCTTATAGAAAAGCAGTTACTTTACAGTAGAAATAAAATCACATGATACTGTTACATTTGGAAAGATACTAATCTGAATCTGTGGTGTCTAATGGCTTACCAGGAGAAGGGATGCAGGAGACCGCAAAGAACAAGGTCCCAGAGATTGATCTGCCATGTCTGGCCCCACTTTACAGCTGGGGCTGACTCAAACAGAGGGGAAACCAGGATGATGGTCTGCTATGGCCTTTAAAGTTCACTTCTTACAAAACTACTTCCAGGAAAAAAGTTTCTATGGCCAATTTCAACTTTCCCAGACATTGCCAAATTGCTCTCCAAAATAGATTTAACCAACCAACACTCCTGCCACATTGCTGGAGAATTTCTACTACTCGGCAATTTCTTTAGCATGTAAAATCCCCATAATTTTTTTAAAGAAAAGTCAGGAAGGCAGAAACAAAATGCTATATTCCTTTCTCCTTACCCCTGGGTGATTCACAATGTTGAAGTCTCTGAATGACCTAATTTCAAAGAGTATAAGAAGAATAGAAGAAAAAAGAAAAGAAGAAAGTAAAGGAAAAGAAGGAGAGGAAGGGAGGGAGGAAGAAAAGCAGGAAGGAAGGGAGGGAGAGAGGGAGGGAGGGGAGGGGAGGGGAGGAAGGATGAAGAAATAAGCAAGCAAAGCACAGGAGGAAAATAAAAGAAAATCTGTTAACCTTGCTTAACCTAGTGTTTTCCAACTTTATTTGACCATGAAATCATTTTTCCCCTCAACGATCTATTATAATTCTACGGATTTACATGGGGTTCCAAGGAATACATACACTTTGGGAAATTCTATATCACATAAACATTCTTCCTCCCCCCCCTCACTCACATTTGTTCTAAAAAAAAAATAGAGTAGAATGTATCAATTGTATTTTAAGGAGTGTTTACAGCTCTTGGTCAGTTAGCTCAAATTCTCACAACAGTATGTTAAATTTTCCCATAACAACTGCTCAGTTAAATATCAGGTATTGATCAGTTTACATTAAAATGTGAAACACATAATTTACATTAAGTTGTGAAACACATTCATTAATGTTTCTGCGTGCCCCATTTGTTCTATGTCTAGGCTGTTTTGGAGGTTAATTGCTTAATTAAAACCTTCTGTACTGACCATGGGTGTACCTCCAAAAAATGTTTGCTTAGCCTGGAAGAGCCGACCTTGGCAGCCCTGGCTTCGCTTCTCACACTCTTCAAATTGCACGACCTCTCCAGGCCTCCATTCCTTCAGTGGTAAGATGAGAGTGTTGAACCAGATAATCTCTAAGGCCTACTCAGCATCAACATTTATATTTCAAAATGCTTGCCATGGCAAACCATTACTCTTCTCTATGATCTAAATATTAGACTTGTAAAATGTGAACAGATCTAATTTACTAAAAGCCTCTAATCAAGACCAAAACCTTTTACTTAAACAATTAGAAAACAATTAGCTGGGGGAATAAAAACAATTTTAATTTGCTAAATGGGCTTCCTCTCTCCTAATAGATGTGGACAAGACCCTAACTAATGCTTCTGACCACACGGAAACCACACGGGCCTCACTGAGTCTGTGGCTAGAGGCGTGGGTTGGCTCGATTTTCTGTTAGGGAAGTGAAAGGCGCTCACATTAACCTCAGCCTTTTGCAGTGATTCATGTTTAAACATTTACCTGATGTTTGCAATGCGTTGCACTTCCTACTCATTGATCTATCCTGATGCCTAAGCACAAGTGGGTTTTGCACCAGCCCAAAGCCATGCATACCTTCGTCATCATCATACTGCCATGGATTTATGCGCTCTCCTCAAGTGAGCTCCTGAAGCACAATTTTGAGGCCCTGTGAGATACCCAACAAAAGCCCTTTTTTGTTTGTTTGTTTGTTTGTTTGTTTTTGAGAACGGAGTCTTGCTCTTTTACCAGGCTGGAGTGCAATGGCACGATCTCAGCTCACTGCAACTTCTGCCTCCCGGGTTCAAGTGATTCCCCTGCCTCAGCCTCCCGAGTAGCTGGGACTACAGGCATGAGCCACCACACCTGGCTAATTTTTTTTTTTTTTTGTATTTTAGTAGAGACGGGGTTTCACCATGTTGGCCAGGATGGTCTCAATCTGCTGACCTTGTGATCCACCCGCCTCGGCCTCCCAAAGTGCTGGGATTACAGGCATGGGCCACCATGCCCAGCCACAAAAGCCCTTTTTAATTAACAAAATATAAGAGCATCTGGCCTCAAATTCTGGCTAGAAAATATCTTTATTTTACATGATGCACAAAAGGATCAATAAACAAACTTTTCATTTTCACCATTACTCAAGAGCAGTGTATTGAGTTCACTTAATATATTGTTCTTATTTAATAGAACTTTTTTTTTAAAATTTATAACACAAAAATGGAGCAATCTTCATTTCAGAAGTTATTTCATGCCAGTTCCTTTCATTTTTTGGTCCCCTTTCCTTATCCTCTTTGACATGCACATATTTTAATCCAGAGCAAGTTATTTCATCCCTCTGGGTCTTGCTTTTCTACTTATAAAGCAAAACAAAGATTTGAGCCATCTCAATTTTAGAAGCTCTTTTCATTTGCCTACCTTTATCCTCTCAAAACACACATATTTTCATCTTGGGCAATTTGCTCACCTCTCCGGGTCTCAGCTTTCTCTTTTGTGAAATGAAAAGGCTGAATTCTCTGAGCATCCGTCTAGCTTTATGTAATAGAGCATGCTGGAGTGATTTCGCATGCAGGTATCAGCAGCTGGGGGCATGTAGTAGTCTGCTAAGGCTGCCATAACAAAATACCACAGACTGGATGGCTTAAACAACAGAAATTTATTTTCTCACAGTTCTGGAAGCTCTCAGTCCAAAGTCAAGGTATCGCCAAGGTTGGTGTTTTTGTGAGGCCTCTCTCCTTGGCTTGCAGACAGCCACCTTCTTGCAGTGTCCTCACACTGTCATCTTTTAGTCTACTAGGATCTGTGTCCTAATCTCTTCTTCTTAAAAGGACACCAGTCAGATCAGATGAGGGCCTACTCTAATGTCCTCATTTGACCTTACTAGCCTCTGTAAAGGCTGTATCTCCAAATTCAGCCACAGTGTGGAGCACTGGAAGTTAGAACTTCAATGTATGATAAGTAGGGGTGGACAATTCCGCTCTTAATAGGGCACATGCCAATTTTTCCTTTTTTCTCCCTTTTCCTCCCACCCCCAACCCCATCTTCAGTTTTCTTAATTTCCTCCCTGTTTTTCCCTCTTACCTTGCCCACATCACAGGTTCAGTCCAAGGAGGCTTAGGAGGATAGGCTCTGGATTCAGACCACCTGGATTTGAAGGTGCAGCTCTGCAAATGACTAGGCAGGTACCCTGGAGCAAATCTCTGAGGCTCTTAGAGCCAGTTTCCTCCTCCACAAAATGTAGATGATAAGAGCAGTACCTATCTCACAGAGTCGTTGGAGGGTTCCATGACTTCGGTGAAGATCAGGTGAAGTGGTCAGAACACTGTCTGCCTCAATTAAATGTTGGCTTTTATCTTTCAGTTTGTCTGAACATGACTATTGGACCATTGAGAAGCCAACTTGCGTGAGTAGAGGTTCAGGAGAAATTCTGACTGAAGGAGCCTGAGATGAGGCAGGAGGAGGACCCTGAGATGGGAAAAACAGCCAAATAGCCATGCCAGAATAGGCCCCACAGTCAGCCCAACAGAGAGCCGTACAGAGAAAGGCTGCAGCCGACAGTGAAATATGGGGACACACACAGAGCTGCTTTGGGGCTACTTTGGGTGACTACTCAGTGCTTTCATGCACTGAGCTCCAAAGGGAACCCAGGAGAGCTTAGACACAGCAAGGATAGGAACGTGGGGGTCCCCAGCAGGCAGTGCTATGGGAATGGACGTGAGCTGTCTCAGGGAGGACTCCAGCCCCAGGAGTGGTGCTGAGGAACTAGTTAAGAGTGGACGTCATCAAGTGGACAGAAGCTATACGGACCCGGTCCATGGGTGAGAGCAAGAGAGATGCTCCTTGAGACCCCCCTGACTTTAGAGAGGGGATTTTTGCCCAGGGCTGAACTCCTGCGCCATACAGGTAAGGGAGCATGGGTCGGTGAAACCTGGGTGGTTAAATCCAGTGGCCTATGGATGTGCGAAGATCAATAAGACCTGGGGAATCTCAGGTAGTGCACACTCAAGTGGCACTTGGGATAAGGAATTTGCTGGTCCCTGAACTAGAAGCACATCAGCACATAAGCAGTAACCAAACTAGAGCCTTCATCATCTGAAGCACGGCAATCACCTTTCCTGAGCCAAATATCCGACTACCTGATGGATGGCTGACAAAGCCATCTGAAGCATGGGGCTTTGAAACTGCAGCCAGTTCAGCGTGCTAACGTTTCACCCTGAATCAGCGCAGGCAGTGACAGACAGTCTCGGTGATCCCATGCAAGGAGAACTCTCACTTCTGCGCTAGAGAAGAGCAGTTATGGATTCTCCTGCAGGCAGGCAAGTCTGAACATGGAGGGACTGAGCTAAGCATACCTGGGTCCTTCTTTCAAATTTACAAACTGAGGCTCAAGAGAGGCCAAGAGTATTACTGGAATGAAACTGTCTCCACTTAGAAACATGAAAGTGAGGGAGATAAGGAGTTCCCCCTACCAAACCTCATCTAGGGTCACAAACTCCAGTGCTTATGGAGTGCTTGTGTGGCTATGTGAAGTGCAGAAGAGTGTAAGAAGGTCAAGAACAGCAGTGGACAGGCTTAGGGTCTAAATCTGGGTTGGGGGCACAGGTTGTGCTATGGAAACAAGAACACTCCTGCTCCATCAGAGGTGCTGGCTCGGCTTCTGGATTAAGATTATTTCTGAATCGGGAAATCTGATTGTTAAATAACACCACAGAATTCAGCCTTAAACACCATGTGAACTCCACACAGCCCATCTGAGGCTACCATCTGTGGCCCAGTCTTATAGGAACCACGTAAGGGCCTGAGAATGGATGGATTTCATGGATAATGAAAAGCACCAAGGCCTTTGCTCCCACAGTTAAGGGCAGAGGAAAGAGAGAGAGATTTCCTTAACAATAAACAAGGAGACATCCTCGAGACTGGGGAGTCTGAGAGATTACTCTTGGGCCCTAACTGGGGAGATTATAGCCTTCGGTCCGTAAATATAGGATAAGAGGGTTCTCATCTAGGCAAGAGGGAGATCTTGCCAGAATCTGCCTCCTTCTCCAAGCTCACACCCTCTATTGTCAGTCCATTCAAATGTGTAAACCCTGCAGCTAAGTGAGTCACCCAGTCTGGGAGGGCTGTCCTTCCTTCCGTCCTTGCTTCACTTTTGCTCCCCTCCCATCACTAATTGTTTCCAGGGCTGGCGCTGGGGGCACACACTGTCTAAAGGCCTGCTCTGTTCTTCCCCAACCCCCTCTGGAATGGGCCTCACAGGCCGCCCTGTGTTGCTAATGTCCATTCATCTGGAACTAGCTGTTCACATCCCCAGCTAAAAAGACCTTTCATCTACGCATTATCCCTCCACCAAAACCTCAAACGGGAAGAGACTTCAAAGACCAGGGCCAAGCTCGCTTTCCAGTCTGCGTAGATAGCCCCCCAAGCACCAGTGCAGGCAGGAAGCAAAGGCAGCCCGGCCATCCGCAGGTTCTGCTTCTGCCTGCAGAGCTGTCATCTGTTCATAGTAACACCCAGTCTGCTGCGCGCCTTCCTTTTTTGGATCCTTCCATAATTGTGTCTTTTAGAGAAACAAAAGCTTCAAAGGAGGGGTCTGAACACTCTCTAGCTCTGAGAATCCCCTTGGAGAGCGCGAACTGAAATGTTCTGTCTTGGAGCTCCATTGGATTGAGTCTTGCAACCAAGAGGCCACTGGCGCAGCTCCTGGATTTTCCCCATTGTATCCGCCTCCTCCTATGATTTCATTCCTGATTAGAACCATGTTTCTAAGAGTAGATCTAACACGAGGTTCTGAACAGAAAGAAGAACGGCAAAGTGGCATTACCTCTTTCTGATCTTACGGTCACGCTGAAGCCACTTGGTTCTTTTTTTTAATCTACTTTTTAGATTGAGGTTGGGATAAATTTTCATAGTTGATGGTTCTTTGAACATTTGTGGTTTATCCCCAAGTCGAGTTAGAACCAAAGATTGAATATAAACCAGAATGTCTTTCTTCCTCCCCATCATCACCTTTTCTTTTTCTTCAGTGCAAGGTGCCCAAGTTGATTGGGCAACATCCCTAGACAGAAACACATTCTTAGGCTGCCCTCTGCCAGACTCAGCATCAGTGAAGAGTCATGAAGCTTCACGTGTGGGCTACAAGCTCTCCACTGAGTGACCCTTGGTCTGCTAGAATCCTAAGCGACCAAATTTGAGATCTGTTAGGAGCCATGCTTTCCAGCATTGGTAATCAGACCTGAAGGTGACCAGTCACTAGAAGAAATCTACCATCTGCCCCATGAGCCAACCAGAGAACTGAACACAAACTTTTGCCTTTTTTTTTGTTTTTTATGTGTTTATTCTTTTTCTGCCCTAAATCTGGCCCTTACAATTTCTGCTTGGGAAAACCCATTGAACTTGAACTGAAACATAGCTCTCCCCTGCCAAATAACATGTTGCTATTTGCCTCTCACACAAGCTAAAACCCCTCCAGTCCTAAGGGGATTCAGCACTGTCACTCTCTGCTCATAACTTCAACCCAACATCCTTGTGTACTGTCACTGCCTCTTCTTTCATGCCAGCTTGGAGGATCTGATGCAAAGCAGTTCTAGAGGCAAGAGCAAGAACTCAGCCCTTAAAAGTCATAAGTTGACAACTGGGCTCTTCCATGTGCACAGCCTTTTGAGGAGTGGACTTTCTTGTCCCTACAAGTGTTGAATATAGGTTAACTTGACAGCTGGCTACTGAGACCCAGGGGGTTTTACTGAATGGTTGGGACCTCACACTGACTTGGGATGACAGAGACAGAAAGCCGCTCCAGCCTGTCTCATGCATTTCATGAGCTGCCATTCAGTTTCTTTCTGCTTCTCCATGGAGTGTCCAGGCCAGGTCCAAACCACCACCTGAGAAGTTTGGAGCCTAGACTTACGAATGAGCAGGGCTAGAGTCCATACTCCTTAAATAGGTGTTGGTGTGCCGTTCAGAGATGGGTCTGGGGGGTACTAAACTCACCAGATATACATGGCACAATGTTCTGATAATTTTATTCAAGGATTTATTGTTTGGAAAAATAGTTTATTAACAAAGACAGTATGGGTTTAGAATACGAAATGTTTTATGAATTTTTAAGCTAGGACTTGAGACTTGAAAGAAATTGTCTTGCTTGAAGATTCAGGCAAAGCCCTTGGAACCCCAGGCCAAGTTAGAAGTTTGGGAAACCTTTATGATCAGGATAATCATTAAAGCCTGTTCAGGGCCTGGAGTGGTGGCTCACGCCAGTAATCCCAGCACTTTGGGAGACTGAGATGGGAGGATGGCTTGAGGCTGGAAGTTCAAGACCAACCTGGGCAACATAGTGAGACCTTGTCTCTACAAAAACAAAAACAAAAAAATTGTTTAACAAAAGTTAGCTGGGCATGGTGGCAGGTACCTGTAGTCCCAGCTACTTAGGAGGTTGACGTGGGAGCATCACTTGAACCCAAAAGTTTGAGGCTACGGTGAGTTATGACTACACTTCTGCACTCCAGCTTGGGTGACAGAGCAAGGCTCCTTCTCTTAAAAAAAAAAAAAAAAAAAATTTGTTTTAAACCAGCTCCAGCCTGTGGGCTCTGAAAAGCATCTCTTCCTTTCTTTCCTGGGGCCCCTGTTCTTTCCAGAGGTGAGATAAAGACACTCCACTAGGTAAAAACTACTTCTCCCCTGTTCACACTGCACCATCTAACAAAAAACCTTTCTGCCAGGACATTGTGGGAATCGTGGACTCCAGGACCCCTGGAGCCCTGTTGCAGATTGAGGGTAGCCTGGAGCCAGGGATGCTGCTGCCCAACATCCTCTGAGATGACAAAGATCCACCATTTCTAGTTGCATGACCTTAAGAACAGCTCTTAACTGACTGTGACTCAGTTTCCTCATGTGTAAAATGAGGATAATAATGTACTTCACGGTGCCAATAGAAGGATTGAATGACTAGTTATGAAGCGCTTAGAACCATGCCTAGCATACATGAAGTTCTATAAAACTATTTTAATGAGTAAATAAAACCTATTTCTCAAGATATTTTTAAATGTTTAGTCCCAGCAAACAGCCTTCTCTTACTTACTGCCCCAACCAGAATTCCCATAGCAATGATGATATGGCTGTGTGATCAGTCAGGGTTTTCACTCCCTGTCACCATTGGCACCCTCCTAATCCATGGTGCATGCAGAATTTGCATAGTAACTTGTGCTAATTATTCTAAACAAGGCCATCCAGATTAGGAAGAGAAAGATGTGTTTGACTTATAGATGCTTGTGATAGGCAGAAAAATGCCCCCCAAAGATGCCCTTGTCCTAATCTCCAAATTCTGTGAATATGTTACCTTAAAAGGCAAAAGGGATTTTTGCAGATGTGATTAAGTTGTGAAACTGGAGATGGATGGAGGCAGAAGGTCAGAAAGGAGAGAAGATGCCACACTGCTGGCTTTGAAGATAGAAGAAGGGACCGTGAGCCAAAGAAAGCAGGCAGACTTTAGAAGCTGGTGAAGGCAAGGGAACAGATTCTCCCTCTAAAGCCTCCAGAAGGAATGCAATTCTAACAATACTTTGCTTTTAGACTTCTGACATCCAGAGCTGGAAGATAATAAATTTATATTGGTGAAAACTACTAAGTTTGTGCTAATTCACTATAATAGCAACAGGAAACTAATACGACGCTTAATACAAAAGACTTTCTCTGATGGAATATGAAAAGCTCAGAGGCACTGACTTCGCGGCAAGATGCCCAGAGAGAGCCATAACCCAGATGGAGAAGAGAAGCAAAGAAAGACTGTCATTTTTAAAAGAAATATTTAGTACCATCCTCTGGTCTTTTTCATGATCAACTAGCAATGAGATCATTTGCCTCTGGTCACAGATTGTACCTGCATTTTCCAGTAAAAAATGTGTTCTTTAGAACACATCTAAGGAATGTATTAGTTCCTTGAAAAGTTTCATTTTTGCTTTGTGCCAGGTCTTCCACTGTTTCTGTTGACTATTATCTTACATTTATGAAGAGCCTTCTGTGTATCAGGCACTGTCCGAAGTATTTACATGCATTCAGTCATTTAGTCCTTCATAATAATTCTTTGAAGTCTATACTGCCATTATGCCCATTTTTCAGATGAGAAAACTGAGACTCTGAGAGGGTAAGTAACTTTCCCAAAGGGACACAGCTAGAAAGAGGAACAGCCAGCCTTCAAACATAGGTGGTATGGCTCCAGAGTCCATGAGCCTAAGCTATATTATCTTGCTTCTCAAAACACTTAACTTCCTAAAGGCCAAGACTCAGTGTTATTCTTTCTTGTTTTATCTCCCCTACTTCTGCTCCACCGTGCCTAGCACATTTATTGAGCACCTGTTATTATTACTTCATGTGGTGGACACTTCCAGCTACATTACTTCATGTAATCTACTATAACCTCAAGTGCCTTATCCAAGGACATACGAATACTGACAGGAGGAACTTCAAGCCTATGCTCATTGCAATCCACCATGCGGAGTTTCAGAACTAAAGGCACTGGAGTTGGAGCCAACAAGCCTGATTTAAGGCTTAGCTCTTTTACTTAATTCCTAGCTGTATGAATTATGCCAGTCTCTTTACCACATGGGCCTGTTGTTTTGCCTCCAAAATGGAGAGGATAAAACCCACTGCTGTGGTTTGAATGTTTGTCCTTTCTAAGACTTATGTTGGCATTTTATCTCCAATGTGGCAGTATTAAGAAGTGGGGCATGTAAGAGGATCTATTCATTCATTCATGGATTGATGGGTTAATGAATTAATGTATTATCATGGGAGTGAGACTGGTGGCTTTTTAAGAAGAGGGATAGAAATCTGAGCCAGCATGCTCAGTCCCCTTACCATGTGATGCCCTGTGCTGCCTTGGGACTCTACAGACAGTCCCCATCAGCAAAAGGCCCTTACCAGATGCAGCTCCTCGACCTTAAACTTCTCAGCCTCCATAACTGTAAGAAATAAGTTCGTCTTCCTTATGAATTATCTGGTTTCAGGTATTCTGTTATAAGCAACAGAAAACAGAATAAGACACCTATCTTGTCGGGAGGGTTATAATTTTCCTAGCTCCTGCTGGATGGGGCTGGTGGACACCACAACTGGAAGGCAGAACTGGCCTCCCTCAAGGCAGTAGTGGGCATCTTGAGTCTGGCTGTTAGAGCAGAGCTGTGGGCAGTAGCTCCCTCCTTATGAAGCCGGGCTCTGGGCCTCCCCTCTTGCCTCTTCTGAGAGGTCACCATCCGGTTGGAGGGCCTGGAGGTTGCTCCCTCACTGGGAGCAGCACTTTATCGCCTGCCCCGTCTCCCCTTCCTCACTGTTTCTTAGGGCTGGCTGCATGTTCAAATCACTTGGGGAGTCTAAAGGGAATATGAATGCCCAAATCCTGCCTCCAATTAGTGAAGTCAGAATCTCTGGAGCCAAGTATGAGTATTTTTGTTAAAGCTCCTCCAGTTGTATTAATGGGCAGCCAGGCTTGGGAATGCCAAGAGTAGCAGTTAAGAACTCAATCTTTGGAATCAATGAGACTCACATCTACTCACATCTACTCACATCTATGACTCACTACATAGTGATGGGCAAGTTACTCAAGTATTTGTTGCCTCAGTTTCTTCATTGGGGACTAATCAGTAGAGCAGTATTTTCCAACCTTTTTCATGACATGGCACATAGAGAAAATAAGAATATTTGTAGAGCATCCCAGAGTAAATGAGGCGGGAAGACCTTCTCAGACACTTTGACCATGTTGAGATCAGAGAGGATCTGTATCTATGCACACTCGTGCCCCTTACCAAACAAGCTGGGAGGGAGGCTTTACGGAGAGGAGCATGTGGGGAGATTTTTATCAAGTCAACTCACCATAGGGTATTAGAGCTAAAAGAGACCTTAGTAAATGATATGTTCCAATCCCCTCATTTCACACTGAGGAGGAAACTGAAGCTAGAGACATGGGGTGACTCACTCGAAGACTGTGCTGGAGTGGTGTCAGCAATTACCCTCGGTCAAAATCAAATGCCAGTCCAGGGGGCCATGTTCCCTCCCGTTGATCAGAGGGCAGCCATGAAAGAACCCTCCCATCCCTTGTCAGGGGATCTCACTTACATCACCCTGGATGACAGGTTGATTCATTGGCCCTACACTCTTGCAGCCCAGGAGGATGGCTGAGAGACAACCGTCTTGAAGCGTGGGTGCCTATGGGAAATGACAGCAAGCAAGTTTCTTTGCTCTTTTTCTTTTCAATCTGGAAAGCTGCAATCAATGAGTGTGTGCAGAATTAAAGCCAGGATACAGGAACAGAGGTAAAATCGGAGAGACTGACAAGTCGACCACTCAGCATGCTGAAGTCATTTGTCTAGCTAGAGGATCGTTTTTCCCCTTTAGGTTTATTTAAGTTGCGGAATGGCTGAGGTTTGGGGGGAGCTGTTAGGGTTCTGACACTGGAGCTGCTTTTGCACTGCTGATTTATAACAGACTCATATGCTGGAAATGCTGGTTGCCCTGTTTGTATGCAGCCCGGAAGCACCCACCCCCTCAACTCCATACCTCCATGCTGCATGGAGATGAAAATCCAGGATGTAAAATATGAAATCTGTTGGTGACAAAGAAAGGCTAGGAAGCCACTGGTTACAAGGGTTTGAAAGCAGAAGCCAGGTGCATTCTTTCCAGTATGGCTGCAGACTGTCTTTGAAACAGATGTCACCCGCTCCCCTGCCATTCTCTTTGCTTAGGGGAGGCGTAGAGTTCCAGAATGGGAGACAATAGGCATTAATATCCATTGGAATGACAGCTGTTTATGACTTGCTTTGCTCAGGACACGTGTCCCCTAAGCAGAATGATTAGCACTCCAGCAGAATACTATATTTGTGGGTAATCAAAAGTGAATGGCAGATCATTTGGACTAATGGGAAGCAAGGTCCACATCAGCCTTTCTGGAAGTTCCCACTAAGAATAAATAATAAAATGAGTTCATAGCAGTAGCCTCCCTCCCCCTCATAACGTGGTGGATTTGTTTAGTGTATCCTGGGAAAACTTACCTGCCTTGCCAGGGTGTTATGAGGATTAATTAATGTTTGTAAAGTGCTTGGAATTCCACTGAAGAAAGGTACCTTGTCGATGCAAATTATTATCATTATATAGTGCCTTTCATCCCAGAATCTCCGAGTGCTTCCCCAACAATTAATTAAGCCTCACTACACCCCTGCGAGGGAGGAAAGCATCATTCTGCCCACACTAATACGGCAGACTTTCTGCACCTGAGTCACAGAGTTTAATGTTCAAGTCGCCCTCCAGGAGGGAGAGAGACTCCATTAGTGAGCATCCTAAGTGCTTCATAATACATGAGTTGCTAACAATGCAAGGCAAAGCACTATACACCCATACCTATGGCCATGAGGACTTGTTTAATTTTGTTTGGTTCCTAATTGTCTGGGCTGCTTGTTTTATTTTTCTTCCTTCTTTGTAAAGCAATAAGGTGCTTGTCAGAGGAGAGGCCAATTAGCAACTGTAATGAGTTACAGTGTTTTGAGACACCTTCTATTCCTATTCCTTAGCATCTAGAACTCCGGAGACAGGCTGCACCCTTCCCCTCACCATACACCCGTCCCCCAGCAAAAGAAGTTAACTTACCTTTAGCAAAAATTGTAAAGGATTTACTAACAGGATGGACAGTTAGACGCCGTGTTAGCAATCTGGAAGCTGCATCATGTGAGCATCTTAAGTATGTTTTGTAATTCTTTTTTCATTACAAGTGCAGTAATTCATAAACACAAATCTCTTGTATTGGCTGCTTTTAGAAGCAGTCTGAAAATCAAGTGAGCATGTGTAACATTGCAGGGGGACGGTATGTGCTGGAGAAATATCAGCCTGCACAGTCCTTACCAAATGCATTTTGAAACAGAACTTTTTGGCATTGGTTCTGGACAAGCTTTAAGACAGGAATTTCCCTAGGAGTCCAACTTTCTAGTCATGAAAACCTGGGAAGAAAAATTATGATTTCCAACTCTAATTATGTCTCAGAGGTTGAGTCATCATGTGACCTCAGAAACATTTCCTAAATTCACATAAATCTTCCAATTTCTCTTGTGCACATCTCAGAGCTAGAAGACCCAGTTTCCCAGTTGGGTTGACCACTTACCAGTCATATTACCCTGGAAGAGTCACTAACCTCTCTGAGGCCCAATTTCTTCATCCATAAAATGGGAATAGTGGTGGCTGCCCTAACCTAACCTAAGTTGTATGTTGTATAGATGGAATGAGGTCATTTTTATGTGGGAGTGCTTTGTAAACCATGAAAGCCATATAAGTGTAAGTGACTGCTAATAGCAGGAGTCAAGTCATCTTAAGAACCCTGCAGTTATAGGAAGACAGGCTTGTTCATAGTCATAAATCACACTGAGCAGTAGCCACTTTTAAGGTGTGGTGTGCTTATTATCTATGCTAGGTAGCACTGATAGGTTAGTTAGAGAGTTCTAAGACTGAAAATCTTCAGCATTATCAGATGGATTACAGAACATGGTTTTGTTGGTCTAGCTTTTCCCAATCTTACCCCACCCTGCCACCACCACCTAGTCTCCTAATTCCATTGAGGAATTATTTCCTAATACCATGTAGTCCTGGTTGGACTTTCATGTACGGAGTCTCCTCCACACCCTCATATAGGGTGGGCACCCAGGTTGGTCAATCAGAATATTCCGTCCTCTGGCCTAAGGGATGGGTGTCAACTCAAGCATGGCCAATTGGAGGTATTTTCAATGATTGATGTACAGGTGTTGGGAGAAAGACCACTGAAATTGCTAAGCTGGGAGGATATGAGTTGTCTACCACTTGAACAAAGCCTGCTTGAGAGTGTCACCAAGCAAAGACAAGCTGAAGCAAGACAGAGATAATTACTGAGGACACATGTGCATGATTGGGAAATGGTTGAATGTCTTCACAACATTACTTGTGCTCCTGAATCAAACCGTGCCTTGACTCCTGATTTCCCAAGTATATGAGCCAATGAATTCCCACTTTATTTAAGCTAATTTGAGTCGAATATCTATTCCTTGCAATAGTGAAAGGCTTACTGATACTGTCATGAACCAATGAAAGGCAGACAAGCTTTATCAGTTCACCTTTGGAGGAAGGTGAGCCACATAAACCTAACCTTCTTGATTAGATGAAGCAGTTGCTTTGTGAATCTTTTCATGGTACCTATGAAGTGGATAGAAAAAGTAAATTGAAATGACCTTGTTTTTCAAAGGGAATATAGTTAGTTGGCTTTCTCACATAGCCATCAGAGCATCATTAGGAGCTTGGGGTCCATTCTCCCTGTCTGCTTCTTATATTTAAAGTATATTGTCAAGTAATATCCATTTTCCTAATATTAGTTCCTCTGGGCTTCCCCATCTCTTCTACTCCTACCGCATCAGAAGTCTTCATTCTCTTCTCATTGCTCTGCCATTTGCATCATGTTATTCACAATAGGGTTAGGTACTGCCCTGTGGATAGATTGAAAACTCTTTGGGTACAAGATTGGAACTCCTGAATGTTTAGCACACTGCCTGATACATGGTGGGATCTTGCATTTTCTAAATTGGTGTTGGATGTGACATACCACTCAGTAGATTTAAGGAAAGGCTAAGGCACAAAAGAATATTTTATTCTGAGATCAATCTGATTGGTTAGACCAGCCAAAGCATTCAAGTGTAACTGGTGTGTGTGTGTGGGTGTGTGTGCACATGCACATGTTTAGCTCATAGGCTTTTTGTCGACTGGATTGAGGTGCATGCGTACTAGAGTGCATGGTTGTAAGCTTCAATTCTGGTACCCAGCGGCCTGGGTTTGAATCCTTATACAGTGTGGGGCTTTTGGGTGAATCATTATATAATCTCTCTGTGTCTCATTCTTTTTATCTGTAAAAATAACAAAAAAATACTTCATTCTCGTGAAAATTAAATTGACTTGCACCAGTAGAGTAGCTAGAACAGTGCCTGGATCACCACAAAAACTCAATAAATGTAAGCTTGTATTATTATGAATGAACTCTGGCTTAGAGTATTCACTCATCTGAGAGTATAGACACAGAATCCAACAGCTCCTCTCTACTATACAAGGTGCACTTCATATTTTTCTTGATTGTTTTGCCTGAGAGGTTCAGCTGCTTGATTCTCCATACTGAATCACCGTCCTGTGGGGCTGGGCAGCAGGTGGCATACTCATAAAAGCCTATCATGGTGTGTCACCACCACGGCAAGTCACAGATGGTGTCCTGAGACACCGTGATGCAAACTAGCAAGAGGAGACCGAGATATCCATCAAGCTTCCGTGAAGAATCACAGAGCTCCTCATTTATGTGCTTGTCAACATTTTATCCACGTTTATTACCTTCGTGAGCATTTATTTTTCCATATCATGTCCCAATGGTAGGTTTTCAGTCTCTACAGTTATGGACATAAACTTTCACATTTTCGCCAATTTCCTTCCCAGTCAGCCCTCACCTGATCTGCATTTGCATCCTCTTGCTTGTGTGAGAAACATAGCTTGCTCACAAGTGTCAAATGGATGAAACGTCTCTCATGGTAAGGCAAGTTTATGTGTCCTCCGAGGTCTCCCGCAAGGCACCTCCTGACCTCCACGCACTTCATTCATAGAGCTTTGAAATTTGTTCAACTTGCTAACAAATCGGAGAGTATTTACAGAGCAGGGATGAGTCAAATGGGGAACATGAACAGATGGAGAAGAGCCAGTTGTTATGCTTCAAGTACGTTTCCCACATTGGAATGTGTCAAAGCCTGGCGGTATACACTGTATGCGAGTCACCCACATAGTATAAAACTGATTTAATTTACTACCAGATGCCTTCATTTTGCCATTACATAATCATAAATGTGCCCCCAAAGAGGCAGTGTTAGAACATAAGCCAGGGCAAAGAGCCAACCAGACATGAGTTCTAGTCCTAGTTATACAACCTCGTTCATGTTCCTGCAAATCCTCAGTGGCCTTTCAGATCTGTGGCAGGACATACCTTGACACCACTCTGATCTGTGGGCTTGTCTTTCATTTACTACCTGGTGAGCTGGGCGGTTTAGCAGCTAGATTCCTGGGCGTGCTGGAGACAAACTGGGGAACTGACACTGGTGCCTTGAGATGTCCTGGCAACTCTCAGCTCCACCCGCCCCCACATCCTGTCTACTCTTTAGTGAAATTGCTACTCTAAAAAAAGAGCTCAGAGCAGCTTGAGAAGGGCCTGAAGAGGACGGCCCTCCTCACATTTCCCCTCAAGGTCTTGCTGTTAAATCTCCCACAAGCTCTAAGAGCAAATTATCAGCGATCCACTTACAGGGCCCTAAACACCTCAGCCACATCTACCCGGATGAAGGAAATTGCTTTCAGGGATAGATGCATCTCAAGAAAGTTGGCTATAAAATGGATTTGTATAAAGAGAATTCCATTTTCTCCTGGCTTCCATTACAAAATTGGAAAATTTGTCACACTGGAGGAAAGAATCCTTTCAGGAGACAAAAATGAACATTTGGGATGAGAAGTTAATGTAAAGCCATAGCAATGACACGTCTCTCTTTGGAACGCACCAGTGCCTGCTGGGAACCACCTCATGGTTCACTTTCCCTTTGAATCATTTCCAGTGTTTTGTGGAAGCGTTGGAACTCATGAACCTAATACACACTGTCAGTCGTTCCCCTCCCCCACCCAAGACTTTTAGAATTGTCTCCATGAGCAAAGGTTCTATTTCCATGTTCTTGCACCTCACAAAACTTGCTACTGCTCATTTGTGTTAGTTTGAATATGGCTTTAGGCTGCAACATAACATTTTATTCATTCATTCACTTATTTATACCCCACTTCATTCCTATAAATAATTTGATGTGGCTTAAAGGAATAAACGAGATAAAATGGTGTATTTGCATTTCAGATTTAATTCTACTTGTTTCATTTTTACTTGCATTTCAGATTTAATTCTACTTGTTTGCCCTAATTAAATCAATTTTGACATTTTAATGTCGAGTCATAGCATTAAATAATAAATATTAATCTAGTGGAGTTGAAAGAGTTTGAGAGGTCATCTAGGCTACCTCCCACCCAGTACAGCTTCCACCATAGCCTGTCCAGTGAAATGGAGTATTTTTCTACCTTGCCTCTATAACAGATCGTAAGAAACTGCACAAAACTTTTCTCATGATGTGGTTCATGAGAAGCCCTAGTTTAAGATCTGAAGCTTGGTGAGTTTCCCAGTAGGTGAAGAAGAAAAGTTCTATTCCATCTGGAAAGACTCTGTCACCAATTACCCAGATAATTTCTCACTACCAGGGCAGAAAGAGAGTTTATTCTCTCAGTAGCAATACCTGGGGAATTTCTAGCGTTTTCTCCTTTTTAAGGTTCCTAGAAAAGCAGAAGCCTTTGCTCCTGCACCCTGGCTTCCCACCACCTCCTCACTTCTAGATGAAAACTGCTCATTTCATTGTCAGTCACATTTGATTCAGTGGAATTTCTCAAACTTTGTCCACAGAGTCTTCCTGCCTCAAACTTCCCATTTGGGGTCTGTTCCCTGGGTTATTACTGCTTTAAAGACTGTATAATTGTGAATAAGGCACTAGGTCCTTCTGTTACACCCACAAGGGGTTATTCTGGCTTTCCCCTGGGAGCGCTGGGAGGACGTGGCAGAGACATTGAGCTGTCAGCTTAGCTGCCCAGCTGAGTGCCAGAGACTTCTGATCTCTCCCTACCTATTCTGTGAGGGTCAAGGGCACCTTCTTCTGCCAATGGCACATAATCCCTCAGAACTGTGAAAAGTGCCACCTGTCGCTTTGTTCCAGCATTATAGGGAATATCCACATAATGCAAAGTTGGTGTGTCAGTCTGCATTCACTAGACTATGCTGCTGGAAACCCCAAACCTCAGTAACTTATAGCACAAAGGTGCTGGGACTTATAGCATGGCCCGTCTGCAGCCCAGCTCTGCCCCTCACAACTGCTGGGGATCCAGGCTGATAGGGATCCCTTGGCTGGTACATGCCATTGTCATGACAGAGGCAAAGAGCAGTGTCCAAACCTCAGATAGCTCTCCCAGTGTCTGCTCACAAGTGGCGTATGTCACTGTTACATTCTAGTGGCCAAAGCACATCATATAGCCCTGTCTGATGTCAAAGGGGTGGGGAAGAATACTACAGCTTAGCAAAGGACAGATACCACTCTATCCAGCAAAGGAGAGATGTATAATCCTTTTGCAGTAAGAGAGGTGAATTGGGACCAATAAAGCAATCTATCTCAGTTGGTGACATTACAGTTTGGGGAAGGCTCCCATAGAGGAGCTCACTTGTTTATACCAATTATAACCTATCATAGAGTTTCACTGTCCAGATTTTGGGGGCATCAGCTCACTGCCGTTTCTTCCAGAAGTACTGAGTATCCTCCATAGATTTTCCTGTCCCTTCGTCATGCTACCCCCTTCACTCTCTGCCTCCCCATCCGCACACAGTCACATAGCACCTGGGTTCGCTTTTTTCTGCTCTCCGAAATTTCCTACCTCCCCTTCTTTTCTAGGCTGTTATCCTTCCCAAAGCCTCCTCTAGTGCCTAGAGGTGTGATCCACAGATGTCCTTGCCTGCTCCCATTTCCCTTGCTGGGTGAGGTAAGGGGAAGCCTCAAGTCTTTATGGTGAAGGAAGGATGGCAAGACATAGCGTGGTCTTGACTGCAGGAGGCAGCTTGTTTTAATTTGCTCTTGCTCTGAATTTCTTTAGTTACGATCACATATTTAACATAAATCAGATATCTCACACTACAAGAGTTTACCTTCTGCCAATGGACTTCCCTGAGTTTATAGATGAGACTCATATTCTCCCTGCTAGCAAAGCTTCTGTTCCTTCTTTTTCTTTTCTTTCTTTTCTTTTTTTTTTTTTGAGATGGAGTTTCGCTCTTGTTGCCCAAGCTGGAGTGCAATGACGTGATCTCAGCTGACTGCAACCTCCACCTCCCCAGTTCAAGTGATTATTCTGCCTCAGCCTCCTGAGTAGCTGGGACTACAGGTATGCACCACCACCACCACGCTCAGCTAATTTTTTTGTGTTTTTAGTAGAAATGGGGTTTCACCATGTTAGCCAAGCTGGTCTTGAACTCCCGACCTCAGGTGATTTGGGAGCCTTGGCCTCCCAAAGTGCTGGGATTACAGGTGTGAGCCACCGCACTTGGCTCTGTTCCTTCTTATGCTAAGATGTTATCTGTCTCTTTCACCACCTTTAGTTCAGTATGCATTACTTTCCTGTTAACTAACTTGTCTCTGGAAGATATGCCCAGTGGTTGCACTTTTAAGATTTCTCTCTCTCTCTCTCTCTCTCTCTCTCTCTCTCTGTGTGTGTGTGTGTGTGTGTGTGTGTGTGTGTGTTCCAGTTTTTGTTTGTTTTGCCTGGACTGCAGGGGATAAGTAAATTCATTTCTGCCACTCAGTCATATGGGAGCCCTGAGCAGGGTATTATCCACATCTGTTGAACTGTCTCACCACCACCACCTTCCTCCTCTCTTCCAAAAGTACCACTATTTCTTTATAACTCTCAGGACCATCCTCCTGCCCAGAAGATGCTCAGTACAGATGAGCAATTTTCAATCTTATGTCCAAATGTGCTTCTCCCGGCATTGCACTGTTCCTTATTGTTGGTGTACAATTTCATAATTCTGTTTAAGCCTGCATATAATGTAGAGAAATAGCCCAGGGTTGTTGCCACACAATGACACTTCGAGATGATCTCCAAAACAATGCTTCTGTGCACCAGGACCTTCATGGTCCCTTTTAGCAAACTGTCTGTCTTTCTTTTTTTAAACTTTTATTTTAGGTTCAGGAGTACACGTGCAGGTTTGTTACATAGGTAAATTGCGTGCCATGGGGTTTTGGGGTACAGATTATTTTGCCACCCAGGTAATAAGCATAGTACTTGATAGGTAGTTTTTTAAATCCTCTTTCTCTTCCCACCCTCCACCCTCAAGCAGGGCCCAGTGTACATCGTTCCCTTCTTTGTGTACCTGTGTTTTCAATATTTAGTTCCCACTTAAAAGTAAGAATATGTGGTATTTGGTTTTCTGTTCCTGCATTAGTTCACTTAGGATAATGGCCTCCAGCTCCATGCATGTTGCTGCAGGGTACATGACCTCATTCTTTTTTATGACTGTGTAGTATTCCATGGTGTATATGTACCAAATTTTCTTTATCCTAGCATTTAGGTTGATTCCATGTCTTTGCTATTGTGACTAGTGCAAATTTTCTCTTTTTATTTTTATTTTTTGAGATGGAGTTTTGCTCTTGTTGCCCACGATGGAGAGCAATGGTGCGACTCTGGCTCACCTCAACCTCTGCCTCCTGTGTTCAAGTGATTCTCTTGCTTCAGCCTCCCGAGTAGCTGGAATTACTGGCATACACCACCATGCTTGGCAATTTTTTTGTATTTTTAGTAGAGACGGGGTTTCTCCATGTTGATCAGGCTGATCTGGAACTCCTAATCTCAGGTGATCTGCCTGTCTCAGCCTCCCAAAGTGCTGGGATTACAGGTGTGAGCCACTATGCCTGACCAAATAGTGCAAGCTTTCTATAGTTACTTACACAACTCCAGTTTGAACACCGCATACCCCACCCAGTCTCCTCTGATGGATCAGACAAGGAGCTCCTCTCTCTCAAGCCTATGACTCACAGAATACTCTGGCAAGAGGGGACCTTACCACTGGCCCAGATCAAGACCCTAGTGCCATTTAGTTATGCAGTTGTCTTGTTTCCACCCAGTAAGGTTATGACCTTTGACCCTCACGATGTTTGCATTCTTGCCCCTGTGCCTAATCCTGCTGTTTGGGACAAAGGATGCTAACCTATAAGTTGCTAGTTTCTTTCTAGCAAAGTATGGCCAACCACTGAAATCATATAAAGCCAACCACCTCATGAAAGAACACACATTGAGAGAGGGCTGTTTAAACAAATGAACTCAGTGAGCTCCCGCCTCATAGAACCATGGAGTGGAATGAAGACCAGTCTTCTAGAGAGAACAATTGATTCCAACCCCTTCATTTTATAGAGGAAGAAACAGAAATCCAGAAAGTCAAGTAAAACTTGCTTGCCAGGCTGGTGAATGACAGGAAGTAGATTTCTTACCTCTTAAAGCTTTGCCATGTCCTGCCTTGAACTAAGCACAGTAATTTTTTTCAGGAGACAACAAACTCACAAGGAGATATGTTTTATTTTTATTGCTGCATAATATTTGTCCATATTTACGGGTACATGTGATATTTTGTTACATGCATAGAATGTGTAATGATCAAGTCAAAGTAATTAGGGTATCCAGCCCCTGTATTTATCATTTCTGCGTGTTGGAAACATTTCGAGTCCGCTCTTCTAGTTATTTTGAAATACACAATACACTGTTGTTAACTATAGTCACCCTACTCTATTATCGAACATTGGAACTTTTCTAACTGTATGTTTGTATCCATTAACTAACCTCTCTTCATAACCCTTAGCTCACCTGTGTATATTTCCTAGCATCTGATATCTATCATTCTACTTTCTACCCGCATGAAATCAACTTTTTTAGTTCCCACATATGAGTGAGAACATGTGATTTTGTTGTTCTGTGTCTGCCATAATTCACTTAACATAATGACCCCCAGTTCCATCCATGTTGCTGCAGATGACAGGATGTCATTTTCTATGGCTGAATAGTATTCCATTGTACATATATACCACATTTTTAATCCATTCAGCCATTAATGGATACTTTGGTTGATTCCATATCTTTCCTTTCCTTTGGATAAATAGCCAGTAGGGGGATTGTTGGGTTATATGATAGTTCTGTTTTTAGTTTTTTGAGAGCTCTCCATACTGTTTTCCATAGTGGCTGTACTAATTTACATTGCCACCAACAGTGTGTAAGAGTTCCCTTTTATCTACATCCTTCATCTGTTACTTTTTATCTTTTTAATAATTGGCATTGTAACTGAAGTAAGATGATATCTCACTGTGGCTTTGACTTGCATTTCCCTGATAATTAGTGATGTTGAACATTTTCTCATTTTTCAACATTCTTCAAAATCTCTCAAATTTGGCCACTTATATGTCTTTTTTTTTTTTTTTTTTTTTTTTTTTTTTTTTTTTTGAGACGGAGTCTCGCTCTGTCACCCAGGCTAGAGTGCAGTGGCGCGATCTCGGCTCACTGCAAGCTCTGCCTCCTGGGTTCATGCCATTTTCCTGTCTCAGCCTCCCGAGTAGCTGGGACTACAGATGCTCACCACCATGCCCAGCTAATTTTTGTATTTTTTAGTAGAGATGGGGTTTCACCATGTTAGCCAGGATGGTCTCGATTTCCTGACCTCATAATCTGCCTGCCTTGGCCTCCCAAAGTGCTGGGATTACAGGCGTGAGCCACTGTGCCCGGCCTTTCTATGTCTTTTTTTTTTGGAGTGGGGGAATGTCTATTCACATCCTTTGCCCACGTTTTAATGGGATTATTTGTTTTTACACTGTTGAGTTGTTTGAGTTCCATGCATATTCTGGATATTAGTCCCTTGTCAGATGAATAGTTTGGAAATATTTTCTCCCATTCAACAGGTCGTCTCTTTACTCTGTTTTGTTTCCTTTGTTGTGCAGAAGCTTTTTAGTTTATTATGGTCCTAGGTGTCTATGTTTGTGTTTGTTGCCTATGCTTTTGAAGTCTTAGCCATAAATTATTTGCCTAGATCAATGTCCTGAAGTGTTTCCCCTATGTTTTCTTCTAGTAGTTTTATAGTTTTAGGTCTTACATGTAAGTCTTTAATCTACCTTGACTTGATTTTTGTATATGGTGAGAGATGGGGGTCCAGTTTAATTATTCTGCATATGGATATCCAAGTTTCCCAGCATCATTTATTTAAGAAGATATCCTTTCCCCAATGTATGTTCTTGGCATCTTTGTTGAAAATCCTTTGGCTGTAAATGCATAGATTTATTTCTGGGTTCTCTATTCTGTTCCATTAGTCTATGTGACTGTTTTTATAGCAATACCATGCTGTGTTGGCTCCTCTACCCTTGCAATGTATCAGGTAGTGTGATGCCTCCAGCTTTGTTCTTTTTGTTCAGAATTGCTTTGGCTATTTGGGCTTTATTTTGGTTCCATATAAACTTAAGGATTATTTTTTCTATTTTGGTGATAAACAACATTGGTATTTTGAAAGCGGTTTTATCGAATCTGTAGATTGCTTTAGGTAGTGGTCATTTTAACAATATTAATTCTTCTAATCTATGAACATGGAATGAGATACGTGGAATGTCTTTTCATTTGTATGTGTCACCTTTAATTTCTTTCATTAGTGTTTTGTAGTTTTCCTTGCAGAGATCTTTTATTTCCTTGGTTAAATTTAGTCCCAGGTATTTTATTTTATTTTTTGTAGCTATTGTAAATGGGATTGCCTTGTTGATTTGTTTCTCAGTTAGTTCCTTTATTGGTGTATACAAATGCCATTGATTTTTGTATTTTGATTTTGTATCCTGCAACTTTACTGAATATATCTATCAGATCTAATAACTTTTTGGAGGAGTCTCTAAGTTTCTTTAGATGTAAGATCATGTCATCTGCAAAGAGGGATAATTTGACTTCTTATTTTTCCATTTGGACACCTTTTATTTCTTTCCCTTATCTGATTGCTCTGGCTAGGGCTTCAGGAACTACATTGAGTAAGTGTGGTGAAAGTGGGCATTCGTCTCCTGTTCTAGTTCTTGGATAAAAAGCCTTTGACTTTTCCCCATGATATTAGCTGTGGTTTTGCCATATATGGCCTTTATTGTGTTGAAAATGTTCCTTCTGTGCCTAGTTTGTTGAGAGTTTTTATCATGAAGGGAGTGTATTAGTCCCTTCTCATGCTGCTGTGAAGAAATACCCAAGACTAGGTAATTTATAAAGAAAAGAGTCTTGATTGACTCATAGTTCTGCATGGCTGGGGAGGCCTCAGGAAACTTATAATCTTGGCAGAAGGCACCTCTTCACAGGGCAGCAGGAGAGAGAATGAGTGCAAGCAGGGGAAATGCCAGACATTTATAAAACCATCAGCTCTCATGAGAACTCACTCACTATCATGAGAACAGCATGAGGGCAACTGCCCCACTGATCCAATTATCTCCCACTGTGTCCCTCCCAAGACATGTGGGGATTATGGGATTATAACTCAAGATAAGGTTAGGGTGGGGACACAAAGCCAAACCATATCAGAGAGGGATGTTAAATTGTATCCATTTTTTTGGGCATCTATGAGATGATCATATGGTTTTTGTCCTTCGTCCTATTGATGTGATACATCACATTTATTGATTTGCATATGTTAACCCATCTTTGTATCTCTGGGATAAGTCCCACATGATCATGGTATATTATCTTTTTGATATGCTGTTGGATTTGGTTTGCTGGTAGTGTGTTGATGGTTTTTGCATCTATATTCACCAGGGACATTTGTCTGTAGTTTTGTTGTTGTTGTTGTTGTTGCTACATCTTTGTCTGGTTTTGGTATCAGGGTAATGCTGGCCTCATAAAATGAGGCAGGGAGAATTCCCTCTGCTTCAATTTTTTGAAATAGTTTGAGGAGAATTGGTGTTAGTTTTTTAGAGTTTGGCAGTAAAGCCATCCAGTCCTGGGCTTTTCTTTGTTGGGCGAAACTTTTCATTATGAATTCAATCTCTTTACTAATAATTGGTCTGTTCACATTTTCTGTTTCAATCATGGTAGGCTGTACGTGTCCAGGAATGTATGCACTTCCACTAGGTTTTCCAGTTTGTTAGTTATTCATAATAGTCTCTGATGATCATCTAATCAAATGTATCATTTTTAAAAATGATACATTTTCCAATCAAATGTATTGTTTTGAAAAATAATTTTGAGACTCATTTCTGTGATATCAATCGCAATGTCTATTTTTGTTTCTAATTTTGTTTATTGGGTCTTCTCTTTTTCTTGGTTAGTCTAGCTAGCAGTTTTTTTATTTTGTTTATCTCTTCAAAAAAGTTAGCTTTTTGTTTCATTGATCCTTTGTATTTTTTAAATTTCTATTTTGTTTAGGTCTGCTCTGATCTTTATTACCTATTTCCTTCTATTAATTTTGGGTTTTGGTTTGCTCTTGCCTTTCTAGTTCCTTGAGGTACATCATTAGATTGTTTAGTTAAAATCTTTGTACTTTTTTGACGCAGGTGTTTATTGCTATAAACTTTCCTCTTAGCACTGCTTTTGTTGTATCCCATAGATTTTGGTATGCTGTGTTTGGTTTTCTTTTCTTTTTTTTTTTTTTTTGATACGGAGTCTCGCTCTGTCGCCCAGGCTAGAGTGCAGTGTTATACACATCTAGATGTGTATAAGAGACAGCTGCCTCCTGTGTTCAAGTGATTCTCCTGCCTCAGCCTCCCGAGTAGCTGGGACTACAGGCACCCGCCACCTCGCCCGGCTAGTTTTTTGTATTTTTTAGTAGAGACGGGGTTTCACCGCGTTAGCCAGGATGGTCTCGATCTCCTGACCTCGTGATCCGCCCGTCTCAGCCTCCCAAAGTGCTGGGATTACAGGCTTGAGCCACCGCGCCCGGCCTGATTTTCATTTAAGAAATTTTTTTAAATTTCCTCCTTAATTTCTTTTTTGACCCAATGGTTATTCAGAAGTATGTTGTTTAATTTCCACATATTGGCACAATTTCCAAAGTTCCTCTCTACAAGAAAATCTTTGTAATATTCTGATTTTTGAGAATGTTGCATGACAAATAATGGCAACTTTCCTTACTTAAATAGCAGTTGGTTAGTTGGTTTATTTAACTTAGTTCCCAGTGGAAATAGTGGAAATAACATTCAGTGGTTCTCCCCACCTAAGTACACCCTATCTTCTTGTACCTGAAAGACATTCAAAACAACAATAGACAAGTTATCACCCAGTAGTGTTTCTCTTACTATCCATGTAGGTCATGCCTGGGGCTATCCCCCCAGCGCTCACTGGCAGTCCATGTGTCTAGGTGTGTCTATGCTTACAGATACACTGAAGGAGGAGTTGTTTCTTTGCCTGGCCTCAACTATGCCCCAGGAGCAATTAGGTTTTTAGTAAATGCTATTGTAGGGTAACATGTTTTTACTACAGTGATGTTTTTATTTTTTTAAATCAACATCCTGGTGACAGACCCCAGGTTGGCCAGCTGATGCTAATTTGTGGTATGTTGCAAGATTTATTTCGTAATCTTTTCCTAAATTCTTGTGTAGACACATGAGTAAATAAACCATGTGGAAGAAAGGTAGGAAGAGCTGAAGTTTGGAGTCTGAATGTAGCTCTCTGGTGAGAGTACAGAACTTGGTGTCAGAAGTTTAGAGTTTAATTTCCTGCTCAGCCAACAACTCTTTGTGTGATAAATAAACTGACATTCCAACCGCAGGCAGACTGTCTAAACAACTCTAGAGCAAGGGGATCTGTTTATTTTGCAATTAGCAAAAGGTAAAGGGTCTTGTCTGAAACACTTAGTTAGGATCCCAGACTTGACACTCTTTCCACTGGCTGTACGTGCATCCTTCTTTAAACAAACCTCCCACCATCACCTTTTGAGAGAATCTGAGAATTTAAAAAATTCTAACAAATACCATAGCAGCATTTGTTCAAACTGACTTTTAAAAATCCCTTTCATTGGATCTAGAGTTTCCCTTCTAAGGGTAACATGTTACCCTTAGAAATGAAGGATCAAGATATGAAAGCCATCTTAACAGTATTTCTGATGGAATTGCCCTGGTGAGGATTTTTCAAACAGTAGCAGAGGAGGCTTTGATTTCTTCCCATCACAATGTTGCAAATGAGCCTAAATACAGCTTTGCATTTGTTTAACTGAAAGCTGCCATTTCTCAGTGTCAGTTGGGTGTTGTATCTCAGAATGACAAGTGCTGCTAACTTCAGCTACCAAAAAAAAAAATTACCAATCTTAGCTTATCTTCACCAGAGTATAATTGTTAAAATGATTCTATGAGAGATTGTACAAGAAAAAAAATGTACAAAAGTTGGAATTACTTAGGGAAATGGATGGGATGGATTTGCATTTGATATGACTTAGAGTTGGTAAGGTGAAGAAAAGCATAAATACATTGAATTTCCCTGACCTGGGCAAATTCATCACTAGTAACAGGAGTAATAACAACAACAATACAAATAAAGACCATAGAATGATACAAAGGTCTTTCAAAGATTTTTACACATTTTGGTCTAAATAATAGTTTCAGAACCAATTTCAAGCAAATATACTTAGTTAGTTCCATGTCAATCTAAACTTACAGGGTTGATCAATTCTGGAGCCCTCAGTCACTTTAAAAATTTGGGCTCCCCAGTGACTTTCTTCACAGAATTGGAAAAAAACTGCTTTAAAGTTCATATGGAACCAAAA
>NW_012104377.1:468236-482546 GCF_000951045.1 Mandrillus leucophaeus | reverse complement strand
TGTCCTTTGTAGGGACATGGATGCAGCTGGAAACCATCATTCTTAGCAAACTATCACAAGAACAGAAAACCAAACACCACATGTTCTCACTTATAGGTGGGAACTGAACAATGAGATCACTTGGACACAGGAAGGCGAGCATCACACACCAGGTCCTATTGTGAGGAGGGGGTAGCAGGGAGGGATAGCATTAGGAGATATACCTAATGTAAATGACCAGTTAATGGGTGCAGCACACCAACATGGCACATGTATACATAAGTAACAAACCTGCAGGTTGTGCACATGTACCCTAGAACTTAAGGTATCATAAAAAAAAAAAAAAATTGGGCTCCCTTTGAATAGTGCCTTTTAAAGATTATTTACATTTTGAGTCACAAAAATGTGCTTTTCTATATCGTATCTCAAAAGTACAGTTTTGCATAAGCCAAGGTGCCCTTTAATGGAAACACAACTGCGTTATTGGTGCCTTCTGGATAAGCAGTTGCCTTTCATCTAGGGTGCCGGCTTCCTGATGCTGCTTCTTGGTATATACGTATCTGCCCCATTGGGGAAGGTGGGAGGGAATGGATTTAGAAGATTGGGTATAGCGCTGCTAAACTCCAAGTCAATTTGCCTGATCATGTATTTTCAGGCAATTAAGGAAATGCACTCGAAAGTTAACTCATAGGAATGTGCATTGGGCAGTGAGTGAGGTCCACTGACTCATTTCTTTCTTAAGGATGATGTATCATTGATTCCTCAATGGGATCTCCTTGGTCTGGTTCTCCCATCCCAATGGATGTCAACAAGGGTTCCTGGAGAGGAAGGATGGAAGACTTGGGTCATCTATTCTCTAATCAAATGTATAATTAAAAAAATAATTTTGAGGCCGGGCGTGGTGGCTCACGCCTGTAATCCCAGCACTTTGGGAGGCCCAGGCGGGTGGATCACGAGGTCAGGAGATGGAGACCATCCTGGCTAACATGGTGAAACCCCGTCTCTACTAAAAATACAAAAAATTAGCCAGGCGTGGTGGTGGGCGCCTGTAGTCCCAGCTACTCGGGAGGCTGAGGCAGGAGACTGGCGTGAACCCGCGAGGCGGAGCTTGCAGTGAGCCGAGATCGCACCACTGCACTCCAGCCTGGGTGACAGAGCGAGACTCCATCTGAAAAATAATAATAATAATAATAATAATAATAATTTTGAGACTGAGAAGCCTACTACTTAAACCATAACTAAGGAACAAGTCTGCATTAATGTAAAATTACTGGCATGCTGAAAAAGGTGGCTTAGGAAATTAAAACTCACAAGATCAGGGAATTTTTAGGAAGGCAGAATTATCTGGGTCCTTAAGGAAAAGAAATAGAAAAATTTCTGTACTAATTCTTTTCTTTCTTTAAACAGTCTAGAGGTTTATTGAATTACAGTTATAAGTAAGAAGAAAGCAGTTTGCCTTTCTTGGGGAAGAACATTTTAAGCTCTTATTTTTTTGCTTTTAATATTAACAGAGTTTCTGAGAATTCTAAGAAAAGGCTCTTCCTAGTATCACAAAAAGAAAGGGCAATAAAATTTTGAATTTGGTTTATATGGCTGGCATTTAGGAAAATATAATAAATTATTTTGATGCATTGACTGGTAAGTTTTTTGGTGATTCATATCAGGTTGCCGTATTTATTTTAAGACCTAGTATATAAATCTCATTTCCATTAATTCAAAAAACATTTATCAAGCACTGATCATGTAACTGAAACTGAGTTAAACACTGTGATTCTCTGATGAGAGCAATACTACTATTTATTTAATGATAAGTAAAATCAAATAAAAACTATGCTACATTAGGCCCTTGCTATAAAAATTTAATAGAATCAGAGCTGGAAAGCTGAAAAATATTTTAGAGGTCATCTAATCTATGACAACTCATATACACAAAAGTATATTTTACATGGGACCCAGAACAGTTGTGTATGTTTATGTGTATATTTCATATATATATCCTTTTATATACATATTATATATGTATGGATATATATATTTATGTATATACAAACCAGTTTCATGAAACAATACATATTCTTATTTTATTCTGATTTATTACATTAAAAATGCTGATCACAGTTCTCTAAATTGATTTTATAACCCATTAACGAATCTCAGTCTGAACTCTGAAAAACACTAATGTAACACAACAGTAAGACCCCTTATCTTAAAGATGAGATTGAGCCTGAGCCAGGTTACTTGCTTACATTAGAGCGTTGGTTAGTGGAAGGGCTAAACCAGATTTCCTGATTGCTGGTTTCCTGGTCTATCACATTATCTTATTTTCTTCTTAGAACTCATTATCACCATCTGAAATATCCTGCTCATTGCTGTCCTGAGTGTTATCTGTCTTTCCCTTAAGGAAGTGAAGCTCCTGAGAACAGCCACCTTCACAGATGTACTGGCTGTTATTCCACTCATGCAGAGCTTGGCATATAGCATATGTTCCATACATTTTTTAAAAAAAATCAACAAGGGCTCTACATTGGACCCTGCTTTCTATCAAGTGTAGATTCAACTGAATAGTTTGGTAGGGTCACTGCTGTGGAATAACAACCTGCCTTTTTATGAGTGAGGAAAAAGAAGATGAAACGAGGGACCCAAGGCGCACGCAGCATCAACACAAAAGCCAGAACCAGAATCTAGGTCTCCTGATCCCTGTTCAGGACCCTGAGTTCCCTATGATACGTTGTCTTATATTTTTAGTCTAATAATATTATTAAGTTGACTTGCCCCAGAATACTCCTCTCCCCTAAAGTGTAACTCTTCTTTTTTCTGTTTTTTTTTTTTTTTTTTTTTTTTGAGATGGAGCCTTGCTCTGTTACCCAGGCTGGAGAGCAGTACGATCTCGGCTCACTGTAAGCTCCACCTCCTGGGTTCAAGTGATTCTCCTCAGTAGCTGGGATTACAGGCACCTGCCACCACACCTGGCTAATTTTTGTATTTTTAGTAGAGATGGGGTTTCGCCATGTTGACCAGGCTGGTCTCAAACTCCTGACCTCAAGTGATCTGCCGCCTCAGCCTCCCAAAGTGCTGGGATTACAGGCGTGAGCCACAGCGCCCTACCAACTCTTCCATTTTCTAAGGAGTAGGGGAGCTCAGTGTTGGAGAAGCCACACTATTTATGAGAATACTGTGAGTCAAATACAGCAAGACGAACACATACTTTCAGGTGTGTTGAATGGCCAAAAATCACATTTATTCCTTCTAAGTTATAATTAAATGAAATAAGAAATCAAATGGGAAATGTTTTCACATGCTAGATCCTTGCCAAATTCTAGCAAAGAAACACAAAGTCAAGTAAATATGTAATTTAACCTTAGGGTACTTTTTAAAGGGAAGCAAATTGCTTCTGGTCAGAGGTTTTTGTTTGGACAAGTTTCCAGAATGAATTTTAAAACATCTCAGAAACTAAACTCTGGGAATCTATGTCACAGAAAAAGGGAATGAGAGAGAGAGAGAGGTGGGATTAGAGAGAGCTTCTCACTTTAGGCTACAGGAGAAACCTCACATTCTGCAAAATGACCACTGTTCAAAATAGGTCAAATTGCAATTTACTGTAATCCATCAAAACTCTAATGGCCACTGGAGAAATCTCCAGCTTCATCTGGTCCAGGGCTTAAGGGTTCCTTAGGGCAAGTGCACCCCAGGCTTTTTCTTTATAACCCAAGCATGCCCAAAGTGGACTCTATCCATCTTGGATCTTCAGTAAACATACGAGTCTAACAAATGCGACCGAGAGCCGGTGCCTTTGATCCTAAAATAAAAGTTAGCATTGGGCATAGAGTTTGGGGCAGCTTGAGGAATATTCTACCTTCTGAATCAGATTCAGCAAATTATAAATGAAGGCATTCCATGATTTTTCTGATGACTCTAGACCAGGGTTTCCTAAAATTGTTGTCACTTTTTTAAAGGTGGGGAGGGAAAGTTTGGATTAGAAAGAGAGAAGAAGATACCGGCTAAAAGTGATCATATTTATTGTGCTCTAGAAACAATTTCCCATTTAATATTACTCCAGCATAAATGTTGCCCCTGCATTCCATCCACAATGCAAAACATCAGGGTACGGGACTCCCATGAGGGCTTGTTTCTGCTTAATGTACCCTGGAGAAAAGCCTAGAAAACATTAAAGCAGTAGCTAGGAGCTTTAATGAAGTTAGCCTGCTGAAACCAGGGGAGGTATGCCTGAAATACACCTGAAAGCACTTTGATTATGGCATCGGCTTCAAAAGAAGCCCCTTCCTTCGTTTTTTTAGCTCTGCTGCCCTGAGAAATAGAATTACACCTTTATATTCAGGTTAATTTCGCTGTCTTGCTGAGGCCTGAAAGCATTTCTAAGCATTCTGAAGATGTAAGGGAAGCGAGCTGTTCCTCTCAGTCCTACCCACCACTTCGCAAGCCCAAATGGACAGAGGGTGCTCAGAACCCTTCAGTTTGAAACATGTCCTGAGAATGTCAAGTCCAGCACAATAAATGCCTTCCAGTTCTGAAAAAGGTCACTTCCTACTTTCTGCTAACGTTGAGTCAATCGGGTTCCACAGGTTTGCTTTAAAAAAACAAATCAAACCACACCAAAGCAAAACCTCAGATAATCTCTAGCCTTCATTAAGCTATCCCTCCTCTAACACACACACTGCCTTTAGCTTTTTAATATCATCACCTCGCTCTCCATTTCCTTTTGTTTTATAATGCTTGTGTTTCTTTCTTTCTTCTTCTTCCTCTTTTTTCCATTTTTCTCTTTGGCTGGTCTCTCTGCTTAGCATTCCTTTCATTTCCTTTTTCATCTCTCTCCCTCTAGGATTTTAGTTCCTCATTGCTGCTTGTTGTTTCCTTTTCTGGTCACAGCTGCCCCCTAATGGTTTTCAAGATCATTACTGCTTTGAACTAGAGGAAAGAGGGAGGGAAAGAGCTAGAGAAGGAAAGTTAGAGAGAAACATAAAGTGTGTCTTTGCTTTTAACTTGCAATATCGTTTCACTATCTCTGGAAGAATATGCAAAATCTGCATCAATGGGGAAGAACTGAACTGGAAAACTAAGGGACAGGTATGAAGTTTCTACAGGATACTTTTTTGTGTAATTTGAATTTTTAAAAGATGTATATGTACTACTTATTTTCTTTTTTATTTAATTTTGAAATAAATAAATAGTATCTGAGTCTGGAGACTGAAAAGGAGACTGCCTCTATAAATGATTTCTTGGTTGCAGCAGAAAGCAAGCGCCATTCCAGCCCCTCCCTATCAGTGTGCTCATCCAGATACTAAGGGTTGATTGGCAGCTCTGTAAACTGTGTAGGAGTAAATATGAAGGAGGAGAGTGGGAACTAATGACTATGGTGGGTGTGAATTAACCCACCCTGGAGTCTCCTCAATAGCAAAAGGTCAACTCCCTGACTACTGCCTTTCCATCAAGACTTTCATGCTCAAATTAGCAGCTATAGTCATCATAATGTAACAATCACCTGACATGTAGATGTCTAATTAAGGCACCATAAGTCACAGGTTACAAATTGGAAAACAGCAATAGCAACAATAAAAAAATCCCTTACAAATCTGTGGGGGATTTGATAGGGTACATATGCATGTGAATGAAGGCAAAGTAATGTGCACTCGTGGGTGGAAGATTCAAGTTTCCAAGAAAATTCATCTATGAATTTAGTAAGAGAATGGGAATTTTCTGTTCAAAATATTTCTGAATGATTAAAAATTTTATATCATATCCCTAAAATATCCAATCGCATAACCTATAAGTGCTATGATGTTACAAATAAATTATTGGCCTTTGGTTGTGAATCCCAAGTGGAATCTGTGTTTTTATGATAGGCTAGAAAAAGCCTTGTTGAAAAATACCTCCTCAAAAAGCCCTGCCAAGATGCCTGACATACTCAGGAGCACTCGCTCTTTGAGAAAAGTACCCAATGCAAATACTACGATGATGGAATATCCATGGAAGCCCCACCCGTACATTAACAACTTAAGGATAAAAGAACATTAATTTCAACTTGCTTAAGTTGGCCTATGGAATTCAGACTAATACCAGTTTTAAATCCATGAGTGAGAATGGGATCAGGAAATAGTCATAGCCAAAACTCAAAACCAGATAAGGTTAAAAATCATTCAAATCAACCCATCATTCTGTAGGTGAGGAAAGTGGTTCCAAATTGGTTAACAGAATTTTCAAGGACACCCAAGTAGAGACTGAATGTCCAGCTGCCCTGTCCTCAAGGTTTCTGCTGCCCCCACCTGCTTCTCTGCAGTGGTCTCCACTGACGAGTGGAGCTGAGGCCTGAAGCTGGGGAAGCATCATAAAGACCCTGACTCCTGGTGAGTGCTCTGGGAAAGTCATCTGAGAGAGCGTAGAAAGAACACAGGATGGTAGACAATAATATGAATATAAGCTAGCCCTTGTCTTCCTTAGTCAAACAGACAGTGAGCATTTTCAAATGCTGCCTTGGCAGTCAGAACTTCTGCTGATACTGGGGTTCCTTTCTTGGCAAACAAGTGTGGTAACCACAGAGATTGATAAGGGTGTGAATTTCTGTGGGTTTCTATGGGAATTATTCAGCTCTGGTCTTTTGATTTTGAAACTGAGTTGTCCAACATGGTAGGTGGTAAGCACCTGTGGCAATTTACATTTAAATGAATAAAATTAAATACAACCTACAATTCAGTGACTCATTCACACTAGCCACATTTCCAATGCCCAGTAGCCATGTGAACAGCACAGAGACCGCTGTCCTTGCAGAAGATTTATTAGAGAGTGCTGTTCTAAGAAAGAGGGTTGACTGGGCCTTTTTGATATACTTATGCCTCAAAGGTAGAAAAATTAGTGTAGCATAGGGAGATCAGACTCATGCTAAAGCCAGGCAGACTGAAGGAAGCAATGGGACTTCTTTAGGTTCTTTTTCCAAGGATTCCAGGGAGGTCTGAATGAATTTTGCACATTTTGCTGCTGCTTTTTAAATTTTGTCTCATAAGGGTCCCTCCTACCAGATCCAGTGTTTGTGTCTGAGGAAGAAATGAGATATAGACACAGTGTGGAGTGAAGGAGATTTCAATACTTTATGGAAATCTGTAAGGATTCCGGAAACCCACCAAATAGAATATACTAGAAATATCGATTTAGAATAGAAATGTCAAATAGAAACTACTGGGCAATATTCAAGTATGCTGAAGAAAAAAAAGTTGATTTTTTAAAAGGCGAGTAAGAAAAAAAAAAAAAAAAAAAAAACCTTAGTGACCAGAAACCTGGACTTTGACATCAAACAAAAGAGAGACTAATAAATTAGGACCTATTCCATTTTAACTGAAGCTTCTGAGACAGATGTAGCTAAACCTTAACTAGGGCAGTGTGGTAAATTACAGATTAAGATGCAATTATGCCTCAGATCTCCCCTTTTCAGGGTGAGAGCTTATTGATGTTAGGGCTCCGATAAGGGGAAGCGCTATGTGACACATGGTATCTATTGTGGAAGCATGAAACTTCTGGAGCTTTTAGATCCTGTGTTCCCGAGAGGCAAGACCTAAATCTCTGTCTTGCTCTCATACCTCTGGCATAGTCATGCATCCATGAGCATTTCGTAAGTACAGTGGGATGAACACAGATGGAAACGCATACCTGAAACGAACCTCTAGTAACCACCAATGGTTGAGTGGGCTGGTGGTGAAAGGTCTGACTCCAGCTCATAAACCCATCAGCCGGTACTTTGAACATGTCCCTGCAAAGCTGCTGCCTGCATGAGGCGAGGCTTTTGGTGTTTTCAAATTGGCTCTCTGCAGTTGCTGCTAAAGGTCACAGGTAAATCTGGGAATTCCACCACTCCAGCATTTTCGAGAACTTGCTCTTGGTGGTTTTTCCAAGAAACCTGAAACATCTGCCCCATATTGAAAAGTACCCAGAGAGGAAATGTGTAGGAATACTTGTCCGGGTTTCCTTCAACGGAAGAGCATTTATGGAAGGCTGTGTGTAAATATAACATATCAGATCAGAAGTTCCCAACTACTGGTCTGTGGAGGCTTTGCATCAGAATCACCTAAAATGTGGGTTAAAAATACAGATTCCCAAAGACCACTCCAGACCCAAGGAATTTCATCTGCAGGAAGATGGTTCCCAGGGATCTGAATTTTTAACACTTGCTCCAGGTGATGTTGATATACCCTAAGGTTTGGGACTGTCTAGCGGGGAACACTTAACTTTCCACGGGGGTGTGGCTTGGTAACAGCTTTCTCTTAGCATCATTTACCAATCCGTTTCATGTTCCTCCACATCCCTTCCCGTCAAAGGAATGGAATGTGGGATGGATTATCTAGTATTATTTTACAATTAAGGATAATGACATGAAAAATCCTAGGTGAGTCAGTAATGTGGCCAGGAATCTCAGCTTCACTAATTAGCTATTTTCTAGTCAGCTCAGTGTTTCTTTTCACAAACCCGATTCTTGACACTGGCCTTTGGGTAGTCAGGCTTCCCTATGGGCCAGGGAGGTGGACTCACACAATGCTGAAAAGCACAGTGCCTAGCTCTTTACTGCTACACCTCTGGTGGAAACCAAACCAACTGCAGTCAACCCCTGAGATCCCAGTCTAGAGGGAAACAAGACTGGCAGGTCTGAGCCAGCCCCAGTGTGAAGAATTTCCCTAAAGATTTGTTTTCCATGTGGCACATGTGGGGTTTGTGTTTAGTTCGCAAGAGTCCTTGGAAGTCTTAGGTTAAAACAATTCTAAGCCCTCCCTGGGCCGGTGGGGTCTTGTTCAGAGTAGACTGGGGAGAGATCGGCCTCACTCTGAATCTTCCCTGGTCTGATAAAGCACTTTGAACTCCTTGCAATTAAAAGAACCACCAGAAGTGTGACCCTAGGTGGTGTTACCATTATTTATTGAGTGCTGCCCCCTAGAGGATTAAAAAATGGTCTGGCAGCTTGAGTCCCCAGGGATGGAAACCTGAGACTCACTCTCTGTCCAGCTGCAGGAAATGAGGCCTTCACTCAAGGGCAGTGAGAAGTCTTGCAGCCCTGGCACAGAGGACTCCCAGGAAGTAAGTGAGCATCCCCTGTATGACACCTCTGATAAATGAAAAGTCATAGTGTGGGCAACCAGGTCCAGGAATAAAACTGATTCTCACTTTTCTCCACTCTGGAAGCAGCCTGATGGGGACCTTCATCCCTGAGACCCCAAGACCAGAAGTCCAGGGTTGTCATTCTTATGGTTCTCCAGTGGACTTTAGGTTTTCTTTTTCTCTCTTCTTTGCCCCTTTCACAGTGCCCTTCACCTAAACCCAGGCTACATTATTCTCAGAAATAGGAGTCTCCCACGTTGGGCACTGGCTAAAATGGTTTGGCATGCCTGGTGAGTGGCGGGGAGAGGTGATACTAAATGACCCTCTATTCAGGGACTGTCACTACAGATAGTGTTATTTGTCCTTAGATTAGCATCTTGGCAATGACATAAACTAGGATCTCTGCTTAAGGTTAATAATCCAAACTGCCTCTTTACTTTGTTAAATATTTGAGGCTTGGAGTCATTCTTTACAATTGAGCTTTAAAGAGGAGAAATTTAAGTCTGGAGTTTTTAATGATGTGGATGTTCTCTCAAGCCTAGAAAGGAAGGAAGGAAGAGGGAAGGAAATGAGGGAGGAAGGGGAAGGAGGGAGGCAAAGAGGGAATGAAAGGCAGTATTTAGGCTAGCCAGGAGACATGCTCCCTGAAAGAGCTCAGAGGCCTCTGTTCTGTGCCTTTCCCAACCAGGCATCTGAGATTAACTGCGTGATACTCAGCCTGTGGATTTCCACTCTAAAATCCCACCCCACCCCCAACACAGCTTGGCTCAACTATTTGCAAATCACTTCTGATTGAATTTTGTTTTGGTTATCTCAGTGTAAATAACAGTTAAGTGGGAGTTACAGATTTTTCAAACACTAAAAGTGATAAACAAAGCTAATGGGCAAGTCCAGATAAGGAGGAAAACCACCCAGAAGAATCCACAAGTGCAAGCCAAGAAGAAAATGGGACAGTCAGGTGTGTGTTCCTTGTCACCGAAACTGTATTTTTCTTAATCTACGGAAAATTTTACTTTCTTAATTTAAAAAAAATCTTAATCTGTAAACAGTTTTCTGAATGTTCTTATTTTTCATATACCTCTTTTGTGGCAGAAAAGGTGTACATGTGCAGGGTGTAATTTAGGCTGTTTCTGTGGGAGTCTTTATGATAATGTAGTAATAGGTGTCTGGTGAAGCAAGACAGTTTGGAATCCACAAAGCCATCCTCAGAAACAAAGATACAAGTGTTTCCCCAACTGTTAGCTTGCAGTTCCCTCTAAACAGTTTTCACGGCTCCATTTAAAAATAGTTGGCATAATGCTGTTTTCTTTCTCTGGGCTTTGTGACCACGTTTCTATGGGGGGAAATGTGAATAGACGTAGTTACAGTAGCATTTGGATGAGAAGCCTTCAAGCACCCATACTTTTTCGGGGGGACTTGAGGGAATCCAATTTAATTACCTGAAGAAATCCTTTGCTGAAGAAAGTCTTTCCTCTTTTTCGGATAGTTACAAGTTAAAAGCGCAGGGATAACGAAATCCTAACCCAGAGAGGAGCAGAGCATGTTTGGGACATAACAAAGGATCTGAGTAGTAAACGCAGCGAGTGTTTGGGGTTTTATTCAGCCCGGGCTGACGGTGTGTGTCGCCGCCACGCACCGCTGCCTGTTCGAACGCATGGCTGAGCTGCCGACCGGCTTGCTACCCCAAACACCGTACGCCACCCAACTCCTCTTGTAACGCCATTGCGCGTGGCATTGTGTTGGATTCTGCGTGTGTGGCATCGGAGTCGTGGAATTTAGGGGGAACAAGGCTTTCCCCCCTTCCCCCGGGGTCTCCCTCGGGTGGGGGCGACACGGCCAAGGGCAGCGCGCCCTGGAGGTGCCGGGGGGCGCTTCTTCCCCAGGGCGTTACGCACTGGAGGCCCGGCGCGGAGGTGCACTGGAGGCCCGGCGCGGAGGTGCGCGGGGGCGAGCGGGAGATGCGGGGCGGGCGAGGGGCTGTGGGGTAGGCGCCGCCTTAACTTCGATCCTGCGGCGGCCCGGGAGAAGCTGCCGCCGCCCCGCCCGAGGTGGGTGCCGCGGCACTCGGCTCTGCGCCGCGCGTCTCCGCGGCTGCCTCTTTAATCAGGAACACAGAAGGGGCGGGCCCTGAGCCGGCGCGTAATCGGATAGCTCTGCCGCGGCTCTGACATCCACATGCTGCTCGGCCTGAAAAGGCAGTGGGGAGCCAGAGGGGAGGCAGAGATCGCGAGCGAGGCACCAGCCTGCAGCCGGCCCCCAGCACATCCTCAGCCGCGCAGACACTGGGCGAGGTGGAGGTGAGGGCGGGCGCCAGCGAACTCGGAGAGGGGCTCGCTCACTCCCAGGCGATCCCAGCCGCCGCACCACCAGCAGCAACAGCAGCAGCAGCTTCCTTCCTCAGACTCCCCTCGAGAGGCTGGCCAAGCGGGTGTAGCCGTTGGTGGAGGCTCCCGCCGGGGGAACCCGGCGAGGACAAGAGCAGGGCGGCCGCCTTCCACTCCGGCTGTCCAGCGGCTGCTGCCTCTGCCCGCGTGTCCGTCAAGGGTGCCGCGGGATGTGTGTCAATTTATGCCTCTGAGATCACACAGCTGCCTGGGGGCCGTGTGATGCCCAAGGCAAGTCTTGGCTTTAATTATTATTATTATTATCATTATTGTTACGCTTGGCTTTCGGGAAATACTCGTGATATTGTAGGATAAAGGAAATGACACTTTGAGGAACTGGAGAGAACATACATGCGTTTTGTTTTTGAGAGGAAAGCCGTGTCCTCTTCCCGGCTTGTTCCCTCTTTGCTGATTTCAGAAGCTACTCTCCTCCTGGTGAGGTGGAAATTCCAGCAAGAATAAAGGTGAAGACAAGCCACCAGGACTCAGGAGGGAAACACTGACCATTAGAAACCTCTGCATAAGACGTTGTACGGAAGAAAATAAGAGAGAAAAACACAAAGATTTAAACAAGAAACCTACGAACCCAGCTCTGGAGAGAGCCACCTTCTCCAAAATGGATATGTTTCCTCTCACCTGGGTTTTCTTAGCCCTCTACTTTTCAAGACACCAAGTGAGAGGCCAACCAGGTAAGCCACTGAAAGTTTTTTCTATTTATTGCAACATGGTTTCCCCTTTAAAAGCGACCGCTAAAGCAGGAAGGCCACGCAGAAAGGCACAGAAGGAGGCTTCCTCAGTACTCAATAATTTAAGGAGAGATCCCAGCCGGCCCTTCCTACACCACCACTGTTGCTAAAACCCAACTTTTCTCTCCTGCTAGGAGTGTGTGTGTGTGTGTCTGTGTGTGTGTGTGTCTGTGTGTGTGTGTGTCTGTGTGGGTGTGTGTCTGTGTGTATATGTGTGTGTGTGTCTGTGTGTGTGTGTGTCTGTGTGTGTGTGTGTCTGTGTGTGTTTTGAAACAGAATTTGGCGGTGTTCAGATGTCACATATGGACTGAATCAAAGGTTTAAAAATACTACAAAGCCTTTGCATTACAGTTTTTGGGAATTTTTTTCCCCTGTCTTGAAGCAGAACACATCTCCCTTGAGTTTCTCCAACTAGCCAGTGAAATATAAATCATTTGCATTCCCTCCACTTAGCTACATTGAGCAATGTTCACTGAAGGGCTTGGGAAAGACAAGAGTTTAGTTTTGGTTTTCAAATGCTGTAGACTCTTTGGAGAATGGCTGGTTATGCCTCAGAATCATAGGGCTCAGGCTGGTGGAGCAAGTTGGCTTGTGGCTGAGATAGGGGCTTGGGGTTGGGCACTGCTGGCAACCAAGACAGTTGGTCTCTTCTCTCTTCATCCACATATCGTCTGGGAAAGTAAATCATATGTTCTTTTAGAAATTCTTATTAGCTAAAACAAATTGCAGGCCCTCAAAGGTCTCTCACTCGTGGTTAGAAACTTTTGAGTGGAATTTGTTCTCAACCACTGCCTAAAAGGGTGTGTGGACAGGCTGCTGTGGAGATAAGCACTTCGAGGCCCAGAACAGTCTGGGGACCGCATTTGTGGGGAGCGGCAAGGCTCTGGAAAGGGGAATCCATGGGGAATGCAGTGGGGTTTGTGCTTCCTTCCTGGGACCACTCTCTAGAGTGAGCCTCTCTACCTCACTGAGAACAGTGTCTGGAATCTGACAACAAAACTCTTAGCAGCTGCTACAGGTGATTGGAGATGGAGAAACCATCTATGGAGGAAACGGGTGAAAGAAAGGCGAAAAAGCCTTCCCGAAGTGCCCTCACCCAAGGCACTTGCAAGGTGATGGCGGCAGTGGCAGGGCTAACTCTGCAGCCTCCTGGGCATCCCCCAGAACATCAGCTAGTGGGTCCTAGCTTTGCATCTGGTACTGTCACCCTTCCTTCTCTCCACGCCCCCCATCCAGCACACGCACCACTTTAAGCTTGGGCATTTATTTGAAGGGGGAAGAAAATTCAGAAATGCCTTTGCCATTTCTTTGGCAAAGAAATGGTTTGCAGTTCTTTCTTTGCCATAAGTGGTCTTCAGGGCAGCTGCAAATCCTATCAAAGGGATGGGTGGGGGGTCCCACTTGGGGAGATTTTCTGGGCCTCCCCCCATTCCTTCTTGCCTTATTTCTAAATTCCCAGCTTGAAGCGGAAATAAATTACCTCTCACAGACCTGGATGCTGCGTAAATTATGTATGTTTGTGTGATTCGCAGTGTGTGTGTGTGCACACGCGCGCGCGCCATGAGGATGCCCACAGTATATTATGTATTCAGACACGGACTCCGGTAGGCCCCAGCGCGTGAGCGCGCATACACTGGCACTCACACCGGCGCGCACACACATGCAACTTCAGGTTCCGTGTGCTGTGCGGAGCGGGAGGGGTCGTGAAGACTCAGGGGCCATCTCCTACCCCAGATGTTCGCACATCTGTCCCCGAGCGCTGCCTGGAGTGTGTGTACGTGTGTGCGCGACACCCGCTTGGACTCACTCCCGCTCTGCCACCTGCCTCCCGCGCTCACTGCAGAACCTCCTCCCATCCCAACCCCCGGCAGTGCTGCGTCACTTCCAGAGAAGCCCAGAGGCGCGGAGTTCGGGGCAACCTCGGACTCGGGGTGGGATCTCAGGGTGGGATTCGAAGCTGGGACCTGCCGGGGACCTCCAGCTCCCCAAAATGCGATCTCAAGCGGTGAGGTGCTCAGGCTTTCGGGCGGAGCAACGGACTGGCACCCGGGGAGCCGGCAGCGGGTGGCCAGGGCGAGGCCGGGCTACACCTCTGACTCACCCGGTGTGCG
>NW_012104377.1:331775-467581 GCF_000951045.1 Mandrillus leucophaeus | reverse complement strand
CCCCGACTCCAGCGCCGTCTCTAACGCCGCATCGATTTGTTTGGGCTACGCAGCAGAAACACAGCCCAGCGATCCATAAACATTCTATTAAGCAAAAATATTCTCAGCAAAAGCAAAACCGAGGCTGAAGCCTCCGCGAAGCTGGCCGCCTCCAACTACTCCATGCTTGTGCCCTCCTCCTCCTCCTAAGGACACCCCCAGGGGAAAACCTGCCGCATTTCCTCAACGCTGCCCAAGGCCGGAAAGTTAGGTCTCGGCTGCAGCTCTAGTCTCCGGAGAAGCCTCTGCCTGCAGTAGCCGGCGAGTTCCCGCCTCTCCTCCCCAGCCGCCTTGCTCTTTGCTTTTCCACGTGAGAAAAAGAAATATTCATTGCCGATGCTTCATTTTCACTGATTGATTTCTTTTTAATATCAACACGAGTTAATGGAGGCGAGGCACGCTGTGATTAAACGGCTGCCCCCGCCCTTCGCCTCGGGCTGGCTGCGCCGTGGGTCTTTCCCACCCGGTCTTTCCCAACGGGTTGCAGGCGTCCAGCGGCTGGGTGGGGGGCGCCGGTAGCCCTAATGTTTGGAGGTGGGGGAGGGATTTGGAATGGACTTGTCGCCCCTCTGGGAATCATCCAGGTTGGGGAACGTCGGGAATCAGCTTTCCAGACCAAGTTTTAGGGTATCTAGCCCATATGCATTGCGGCTTCTGCGGCTCTGGCTGAATTTCTTCTGAAGGGTAGGAGATCCACGCTCAGGTTTATTGGCGTGTGCTCCGTGCTCGTATCCCCTCCCTCCACCTCCTTTCCTTTCGGTTTCAGACAGAGAGGAGAGCCCCCTGGCGCTAGCCATTCCCTATCAGCGCCCGCTAGGAAGGTCCCTTTGCTAGAGTTAATCATGATCTGCGGGGGACTGGGTTTTGCTCAGGAAATCATTCAAGTCCTGACAACGGGTTTCTTCAAATGGTAGCAACTCCCAGCCCTAATGTCCCCACCTCCGGGACACATCGCTTGGGGCCAAAAGAACCCAGACCCCATAACCATCTACCCCTCCCCTCCTCGTCTGGAGAGCTTTGATCTATGCTTGGGTTTTAACGCCATTGCCAGGGACACACTCAGATTCTCGGTCAATTCACCCTTCCGTCTGGACTGGATGATCAGATAAGAGGTGTAAATTGGCTGTGGGAGACAGGTCTGGGTTCAAACAAATCCTGAAAGAGAAGCAATGACGGTCTAGGCGCCGGATAAGGGTTTGAAGTGTTTCTTTTAGCCTGTCTCCTCAAAATGTGGGATGGCCATGGGCGAGCACAATTTGCAAGTAAACTATAAACTCCTAGATTTTACGCCGACGGCCTGCTCTAGGCTCTAGGGATTGGTCTCATGCCCACATTAAATGGGTGCCCAGTAAACATTTTCCCCGTGATCAGCTCCTGGAGGTAGGGAAACTGTGGCCAGTTGCCAGCAGAGCACACAGTGCAAGACAGTGGCAAGAGAAGCACTCCCCAAAGGGCTCGGGACAGGCCCCTACTCATCCAAGCGGTGCCTGGTAGGATTGTGAATGCGCGAGCAGCACATCAGGTTTGGAGTTTTATGTCATCCCATAGAGCCCTCAGACATTAAGCCACGGAGCACTCAACTGGCAAAATGAAAGATTGGAAGGCTGCAGTGACTGGAACCCAGGCTACCCAGACAGGACTCCCGCTGTCTACCAAATGGCCCTGATCCCCTGCTGTTGAATGTATCAAGTCCACATTCTGCAGCAGAAAGGCCAGTTTCTATCTTCCAGGCATAGAAAAAGCTAGGAGTCCAAATGCCAATTCATATGCAGTGAGGCACGAATACAAATAACAGTGAGGGAGGGGTCTGGGGTCAATGGGGAGAGACACCAGGGACCAGATGATTCTGTGGACCCTGGTGTTTTTCATTTCACTCAAGTCTTCCTTAAAGCAATTAAGAAAATGAACTGACTCAGGGTGACCTGAGTGTAAGACAATTCTGAGTTGACGGAATTCAAGAGCCAGGTAAAGAGGTTTCCAAATACATTCCCCAAAGGTCCAGTTTGGAAAGACTTTAGGAACTTGAGCTGAGATCTTCCTGTTTTGAAAGATAGAGCAAGAGCAGAATGCCTTTTTAATTTCTTCAACTGACAAGAAAGGACCTGAAAAATGACATCTGGGCAATGGCTGTAGTATTATTTACATGTTTGAGATATTTTATTATCTGACCATCATTTGCAACTGGATAATCTTTGAGGTACCTTCCTCGAGTGGCAGATAAGTATATTGATCACCAGAAGTTAGTCTTTGTACTGTTCCTTCAAGGTAAGGACTCGGCTATTTGCTGGTTTTTGTTTTTTAATTAACCCATTTCTGGAAGATGCTGCAGAAGTTTGTCCTGGAGATCCTACAGTATTTTTCAAAGCTTTATCTGCCTTGATGAGAAATGGCCAAAGGCTTAATGGTTTCATTGCCTAACAGGATTCAGTGGAGTTGGATTCCAGGACACAGTGGCCTTGTATCATGGCTGGCCCTCCAGGAGAAAGCATCTTCTAAAGGTTTAGGAAGCTGTCAAGTTTAGATAAGGCTGAGCTCCGATCCTCTGGGACCTTGGTTGTATTAATAAGGAGAAATTAATTTTTAACCACTGGGAACATTGCCAAATTATGTGACCTTTGGCAGACCAGCTGTGCTATAAAAATAAATCCCCTATTTCTGAAAATGCTGCTCCTATCCAGTAGAACAATAACAATGTGGCATTTAGGATAGAGAAGAGTAGGACTGAGAAGAAAGGAGAGAAATAGGAGTTGGCAAAAAAAAAAAAAAAAAAGCCACAAAACAAAAACAACTCTTTGATGCTGTGATACATGGTTTCAGACCTGAACGTCCTATCCATCACCCCCTCACTTCCTCAATCCCCCCTCCCCGGCCCCATGCCTGGGGTTTCCAGAACACAGGAAAGAGGGCCAGGATGACAAGGAGCTGAGTGCCTGTGTGTACAGGGAGTGGAGAAGGTGTTAAGTGCTTCCAGCCCACTCACACCCCAGCCTCAAACACATCTCTGGTTGTTCACACAGGCAGAGTACTGGCACAGGCAGAGAAAAGGGGGTTTTCAAACAGGCAAAATGTTTGTCTTTCCCTAAATGCTACCAAGTAGGTGTGCCACTGAGAAGTTTTGGGGGGACCATCCCTGGCCTTCCCAGCTTCTGAAACATGGGAACTAGACTGCCTAGGTTTAGAATCTAGCTCAGCCATTTGCTGGCTCTGTGATCTAAGTACCCTGTGTGATCAGATACTTAGTCTCTGTGCCTCAGTTTCCTTGTCTGTAAATGTGTTTGGTAACAATACCTACTTCATAGGGTTGTTACGCTATGTCAGATTATGTAGAATACTGTTTGGCACATATAAAGCCTATTCTGAAGTCACTGAATCTTTAAAACTTCAGTGGGGTTAATGGAATCTCGTGAGCATTGCAAGCACGCTATAACCATTGCGGTATAAGTTTATTTTTATGACATTTTAAAAATAATTCTTATTCTCAGTTCTTCCACCACCAAACCTCTGTGTTTTGTAAGCACCATATTATCTCTTGCCACGCTCTTCTTCAGAGAATATTCTCTGCTGGGTTCTTATCTTGGATTTATGTCTCCCTTGCATTTTTTTCCTCCTTCTTCCTCGGTTTTCAGTATTCTTACCTCCTATTTTCTTTTTAATCTCTCTCTCGTTTCCTTTCCTTTTCCTCCCCTTCCATCCTTCATCACTGAGAGTGTGCTCAGCAGGAAACACTGTGTTTAAGGCGCTCTCCTGAATGTGTAATCACTTCTACTCTGGCACTAAGGCCCTTCAGCAGCTGAACTCAAAAAAGTCATCATAAAGACAAAATAGCTTTTACCCAGCAAGACTCTTAATAATCCCATTTCCCTCTGGGTCTTCATAAAGGAGTCATGATCTAATCCAGAAAGAAAGGAGGGGCTGGGAGTAACAAAAGAGGAGCTCTCAGTAGCACAGAGTGCACAAGTCTGCCGGCCAGCTGAGTGCACGTGGCCGTGGTACCCTGCTCCCACCTCCACAAATCCTGTGATTACCAGTGACCAGGTTCTGGAGAGTCTTTCAGCAGAGAAGATAATGGGAATTGCAAATTACTGGACTGAATGCTAATAATAATTGTTTGGATAAAGGGGAAAAAATAAAACAGATGTGCCCCAAAGGCATTTTAGGGGCTAGAGAAAGGAAAATGAGGAGGGGTTGAGTAGAGAGAGGTGGGTTGAAACCAAGCACAAGAAAATCCAATACCAACAAATGGCTTAGTGATGAAGTAATAGTCAGCATCTTCCTGGTGGTACAGATAACCAATATTTAAAGTTGCCTTTGGAAGTGTGGAAGTTGGAGTGAAGGGAACAAAACCCCTGAGATAAATTAATTTTACTAGTATTAAAATTAAAATGGCCGAGCATGGTGGCTCATGCCTGTAATCCCAGCACTTGGGGAGGATGAGGTGGGCAGATCACCTGAGGTCAGAGGTTTGAGACCAACCTGGCCAACATGGCAAGACCCCATCTCTACTAAAATACACACACACACACACACACACACACACACACACAAAATAACTGGGTATGGCGGTGGGTGCCTGTAATCCCAGCTACTTGGGAGGCTAAGGCAGGACAATCGCTTGAACCCAGGAGGCAGAGTTTGCAGGGAGCCGAGATTGTGCCACTGCACTCTAGCCTAGGCGACAGAGTGAGACTCCATCTCAAAAAAATAAAATAAAATAAAATAAGAATGTGCTTTGAACTTTATCAGTATTGTCTGCATTAGGGTGTTCTAGGAGACACAGTTCACACGAACTCTACCTTGACCTACTTGTGACTAGTTATTATTATTTCAAACAAGTTATTCAAACTCTCAATTCACCACTAAGAAACATTTGCACTTAATAACAGCGGGGGGTGGAGAAGGAAGAGCAGTAGCTGTGGCCGCAGAATAATTTCTGATAGAACTCTCAGAGTCTGTCCTATCTAGTGAGACTTTTGATGTTCCTTTGGTCACTTCTTAATTGATTAATTCAACAAATCTCGATGAGTCTGGCTTTTGGGAAAGGCTCTGCTTTGATCCTGTGAGGCCTGCCACAGATGGTTCAGCAAGGAGTCATGACTTCAAGCTGCTGGTGGCTCAGTAGAATGGATAAGGCCCTCCGGAACTCTCACACATCTCAGAAGATGCTAAAGAGCTTCAGTCTCTCAGATGCACAGAGGAGAAAGATCACTCCCAGTATGGGAGAAGAGAAAGGGCAGAGGCAGCCTGGAGCTAGAGGGTAGGCAGGATTTAGAGCAGGAAAGGGCATACCAGGGGAAGGGGAAGGTGTGAGTAGAGAAATGGATGCTGGGTTTGTTTGGGGAACACTCAGAAGCTGCAGTTTAGAATGTATGGTGGGAAATAATTGCAAATAAGATTAGAAATAATAGCTTGGGCTCAATTCAAGGCCCAAATTGCTAGGCAAAGAGGTTTGGGTTTCACTTGCTAACCAATGGGGAGCCATTGATGTTTCAACATAAGCTTCAGTTAATCAAAATAAATGAAGAAAATATTATATTACCTTTTTTTCTCCTTTGGTTTTTGGAGAGACCTCAAAATTATTCTTCTGTTTCCTTCCCCAAATGTCTGCTAAAATGGTCAGGAATTGTAATCCCAGATCTCTCATCAATGGCATCAAAATTGCATTTGCAATGAGGGCTGGAAAAGAGCGGACATAAATACAAACTAATGACATTATATCGGCTGCCCTATTGGAATTGCATTTGTTTATGATATAAGATGACAAATAACAAGGTTACCACAGGTGGCATGACTCGAGGTCAGAAGAGGTAATCGCATCAAACTTACATTTCACCGATGAAATGAGCCTTCATTTTTAGAATCTAGATTGAGGGGAGAGATGTTCAAAAGGTCCCATTTCCATACCCAATTTCCAGTTCTCTCCTAAGTGAATTCATTGGAGGTGTTTTAAGAGAGGGAAATTTGCTTCATTCTTTATTCATTTCCAAACTCATATGCTGGCTTCCTCTCCTGCTCTCTGCTTCCCTCTCTCCTTCCCTCCTAGATGGCCCTTTTATTCAGATTTTGAACTTTATCACTGCAAAAGTTCAGAAGGATTTCCATTTGCTGTGCCTTCAGGATGCATCATTTACTGCCACCAGTCTCCATAAATTGAGTAGATTGCATCCCTTCCCAGTTGCCTTAGGAAGTGGTCAAACAGCCACATTCCTGGGCTGATGGATTGGCTCATTTCTTCCCAGCTTAAGCCAAGATACAGATTTTATGAGACTGTCTTGTGACAGGCTGAAGTTGCTTTGAATAAAACAAAATCCAGCCTCAGCTCACGGAAATAATTCTTAAAACGCAGCTTATCCCGGGTTGGTGAGCAAAATTTGGTTAAAACCCTGAGCCAACGACTTAGATGATCTGGGTGAGGGATTTGAAGAAACTGCTTTTGGTTTTTCTTTTCATGCATCACTGTTGTTGACATGCTCACACACAGAACTGTGTATCCATAATATTTATAAATATGCAGCCACAGACTCAGTTACAAAAAGAAACTCGTGTCAGTAGACCTGACGTGATTAAAGGAGACATTTGAACTCCCCGTAATGCAAGACAGACGTGTTTTCTGAAGAATCCTGGAGTTTTGTTTCAGGCTTACCAAGCAGATAGAACAGGGGTAGCACCTTGAATAAATGTCTTATTGTCTAGGAGGGTAGAGAATCTTTTGAATTTTTGGCTCAACCTATGGGTTATAGGATCTTTTCCCTACCTCATTATATGGGCTTTGGATTTTAGCACTGGAACTGACATTTAGAATCACCCCTCTCATTCTATAGATGAGAAAACAAAGGCTCAGAGTTGTCTACTAACTTACCCAAGGTCACACAGCTTGCTAGTGGTGAGACTAGACTTGATTACTAGACTTTTAGATCCTGCTCCAATGCTATTTCTAATAAACTTCCTGGTGGAGTAAGTGGCAAAGTGACAACCTCCTTTCTTTTTAAGTAGAAGAAAGAGTTTCTTCTTTGCTTTGCTACCAATAATTAAATGAAAACAATGCTGTGGAAATAGGGACAAGGTGGGATTATGCTGTGGATAAGAAATAAATTATAAAGTAAATAAAGAGTATTATTTTCAGAGGAAATGAGACTGATTGCTTTTCTCCCGTAAGTGCCCTCAGGTATACATAGGAAATAGATGTCTCCTAGTCATCTGCTCTTTCTCTTTTCCATAGCATTCTAAAGTAACAGGGAATCAGAGGCCCCATTTAGGGGGTTTCAAACCATGTTCCAGGAAGCCTCAGTGGGCTTGCAGAGAAGCCCTTCTGAGCTGAGAGCAGGAACTAGGCGGCCTGGACACTACACTGCTTCTGGCTACCTCCCTCCCAGCATCCAAGAAGAGGTCCCTTTTATTTTCTTTGTACATTAGAGGTCTAGGTAGAGTTTTGTTCAAGAAAAAAAAAAAAAAAAGTACTTAAAAAAAAACAGATAAATTTGAAAGCTACACACCTAATTCAGTCCATTCATTGAATTACAGTTTGTGAAGCTGAGCCCCAGAAAGGTCAAATTGAGTGAGTTAAGAGCTGGGTGCCATCTCCCATCTTTCTGCTAATGTCGATCCCTCCCTCTCCTGGTAACCCAGTCCCATTACCCCAGACTCACCTTTTACAACAACTGGGCCCTCTAATCCCACATCCAGCCAATGGCCAATTTTCCCTGGTTTTGCCAACGACTTTCTCCTTCAGTTTAACTAAAGTGAGGGATCTGATTGGTCTTTTACCAAGCTGTCGTGAAGTAAGCCATAGTAATCGGATTATTTAGAAAGTTCTCACTACAGTCAGGCTTCCATATTTAGCAAATATTATTGTCAAGTTCAGGTTATACAGTGTTCCTTTAAAACAATGCCAACTAAATTTTTCTAGAAGGCAGACCAGATTTTTAAAAGATCTTCTTTTCCCATTCTTAATACTTCTTAAAAATTAAATATCTGCAAGGAAAGTGATTGGATTCTGCAGGGAGGTGAGTTCCTAAGTGAAGGGATACAACATCCCTTTGCCTTTCCAGGGCTATGTTACCCCTAGGCAGCAGCAGATGGTACTTAGGCTACCAGTGAAACAACAATACTTAAGAAGGAGAAAAAGAGCAGACAGAGTTTAAAGCAATCTGATACTTTACATTTCAAAAAAAAAAAAAGAAAAAAAACACCTAAGTAATCATTATAGGAGGAAAATCAGAACTTGGTGACCTCAGAACTTAGTGTTCTCTTTATTTCCAATTACAGCTGGAGCTGTCACTTTATTCCTTTCAGCCTTGGGCCTTTCTCAGACCTGACCTGGCTCATCCCGCAGGCTTCCCTCCCAGATGTAGGAGAAAATGCTCTGAACAGTCCAAGCCTGGGTTTTGCTATCTCTCTTTGGGTGATGAATTTGCCCCAGGTGAAAGGTATTCACGAAATAGTTGCAGAATGAAGTCTTTTGTCAACTCACCGAACAGGCTCAGTAGCTCAAACAGGGTCAATTTCCCTCTGTATATGGAGATTGGCCTTAAGGGTTTTGCCCTTGAGTTCAACTCTCCTTTGGCTTAACTTGACTCCTCTGAAACAGGACAGCAACCATGTATAAAGTTCACTGTGGAACACAATAAAGACCTACAAAGTAATGGATGGTATAGCTCTTCAGAAAAAATTCTAGTTAATTTCTATTGGGACATGTTTGTATTTAAGAAATGATGTGTCCCCAACCCTAGAAAGGAAAGATCGGTTATCAAGAGGAGATATAGAATGATTGTGTTTTCTTTACAATTTTTACTGATAAGTTTCAAGAATTCTGTTCTCTCCAAGAAAAATAAAAACAGAAATTCTAGTATTTATCTTTGTGGATATATGTTTGTGCAAATGATGTGTGATATTTTATGAGAAGGTGTGAACGTGTGTATAGGACTAAAGTGTGAATTACTGATATGTATATGTACTTGAAGTATGTTCAATATCTATGTGTGTGTTTCTGAGTGTGAATGCAAGCCAAACAAGAATGTGAATTTATAAATTTGTGAGTATTGAAAAGGTTAACCACACACAACTGAAGCAGACGTTCTAATGAGTTCTCTAATACTTCAATAAGTGCCTTGATTTTCTTCAGGTAAAGAAAGGACAGAAAAAAAGAAATGGATGACTCCCTTTTCTTTTGGTTTAACAGCAGACAGTGCAGACTATAAGCTATGGGATATATGTAGTTTGATTTTTTTTTTTTGGTAGTAGAGAAATGATTGCTTCTACTGTAGATGAGAAATGAAACTTTCCTGTGAAAAAGTTTCCTATCTTTATTGCTGATCTGTGTGCCTGTTCTAATTACTAAAAGCTTAAACGTGGGGTGTGGGGAATTGAGGGAGAAAAGTTCCTCTTTCAAGAGTAATTGGAGAGAAGTAGAGGAAGGGATGGGGAAAGGAGGGAGAGAGTGTGGGTGGGGAGAGTGGAGAGTATGTGGAAACCATAACAGTTACTAAACAGGAGCTCAGCTCAGGTTTCCTCTGATGAATTCCAAGGCAAAAAAGTGTGGTTTGGGGTGAGTTGGTAGCAGGGCTGCAGTTTTCTGCAAAATAGCTGGCAAAGGAACTGGACCTGGTAGAAAATTCCCTCTTCTGCTAGTTGAGTAAGAGCAGCTGGTGATCTATGTCCTCACACCTCTGCCTTCTCAGAGGGTCACTAAGCCCTATTTCATATGCATAAGCCAGGACCAGTGGGCCTCAGTGGGCTGGCTAGATGACACTGGGTTCCCAGCATGGGTGAGTGAGTGGTGTGGGCACCTGGAAAGCCCATGGGTATTGGCTGCAGAGGAACTGGGCCTCATGGCTGGCCTCCTGTGGTCTGGGTGGGAGGGATGAGCTCATTGTCCTCATGGTTGGGGTGGGTGCAGGGTCATTAGGTAAGAAGATGATGTGCTGTGTACCAGCCTGAGGAAATGGCTGCTTTTGTTTTCCACCCAGTAGGAAATGGACCAGAATCCATTCGATTCTGGGCAGTTCAACACGGCACAGTTTGAGCTGTGGAGGCTTGATGCCAAAAAGGCTACTTGTGTGGATTTGTGTCCCAACCACCCGTGTGCAGCGTGCCCATCTTTTATGCATTTAAAGCCTGTCAGGCCGGTAGTCTAAAGCAGAGGTCTGGGAGATAGTAATGCCAACAGACATGGGGAATAGTAAAGTGCACCTGTAGAGTTAAAAAATGCATGACCTGTTCTCTCAAAGAGTGAACACAGGAGAAAGACCCATCCTGGAGGGCGGCTGCTGAGTCGTAATACATAATTCACAGGCCCATGCTGCTCCATGCAGATGGCGATATTAAATCGTGATTGATGCTAAGAGACACACACATCTCAGGAAGGTCTCCGAGAGGCTTCTGAATATTTCTGTGTCTCATGTGCCTTCCCAGCTTCTGTTCTACTGTGGTATTTAAGTAAAACTCCCTATTTCCCAAGAATCCCTGCTGGGGATTGCAGAACTTTACTCCTGAATAGATGAGATTCCTCAAATGTCATCACCCACCTCTGGAGCCTTTGAAGGTGGCTCCCTTCCCTCCTGGGCCACATGAAGCTGTTTGCCTCCAGCCAGGCACTGCGGGTACAGGGAGCCAGCTCTTCCTTCAAATGGCCAGTTATGACTGGACAAAGCAGCAGCACACTCTGGTGGTGGTGACCAGGCAGGAGGGATAGTGGGCAGACAGCGCAGAAGAAACAGATGTTCATTCAACACAAAGCACCTTTGTCGAAATTCCAAGGCTCGAGCCAGTAGATTCTCTAATACAGATTTTTCCATTCGGTGTATAATGAAATAATAAATCAAATTTGTGGTATATGTGGAATTAAATGTTTGGGGGTTTTGCATTTTTTTTTCTTAAAAAAGAAAAAAAAGGGGGCTGCAATCACCCTCCAGGGCCTGTTCTGGCCCAAAGCTGAGAGTGCTTCCTCTGCACCCCATGTAATTGTTACCAGGCTCGCTTGTGGGTCGGCACCACAAAACCACCGTTGTCAGTTCCCGGAGCCCTGACTGCTGGCCGCCTGGGTTGGGCTGGGAGACACCGAATAAAATGAAGGATTTATGAGATAAAGATAGAGATGGGAGGTTGAATGAGGAGAGGAAGATGGGCCAAGGAGGGGAGGCAGGAAAGGCAGGGAGGCATGTTGAGTTTGCAGTCCTCTTGTTTTTTCAATCGCAGACCATGTAATTGAGAATATTTATGGCCATGTTCTGGAATACTTTCATCTGTGTGTGTGTGTGTGTAGTCGGGTGGGTAGGGGGAGGGATGAGCTGGAATAATCTCTTCCACCGAATGAGTCAGTAGGTTAGTCCTCTGGACTGCCATAAAAGGTCTGTAAAATAGTTTTAATCAGACGCTGGTACAGAAGAGAAGGAGGGAGTGTTGGGGGAAGAAAGCTGTAACATATTTGAAGTTCTTTGGGTTGTTGATTTCTCTTTCAGACCCACCGTGTGGAGGTCGTTTGAATTCCAAAGATGCTGGCTATATCACCTCTCCCGGTTACCCCCAGGACTACCCCTCCCACCAGAACTGCGAGTGGATTGTTTACGCCCCCGAACCCAACCAGAAGATTGTCCTCAACTTCAACCCTCACTTTGAAATCGAGAAGCACGACTGCAAGTAAGCACTGTCCTGTCCCACTGTGTATCCATCCACGAGATGCACATGCTCCGCCCCCCACCCCTGCTCTTGTCACTTCTGTCACCCCTCACCCCAAGACCTGCTGCTAACCAGTGGTGGATCCTGGCCTCAGAGGAAAACCTCAAGGGGCATTCCCTTTCCAGGGAAATAAAGGTGTGGCTGATCCCACAATATGGTGGAAAGAGGCTTCTTGAGTGAAAAGTAGAGAATATTAACCTACCTCCAAAGGCTGGTAGTGGAGGAGAATTTCCATGTGGTGGCAGGGGCTGGACTACAAAACTCCACCTCTTGAATTTGGGTTACCTTCCTCTTGGAGATCTCCCCATTTCCACAGCTGCTACATGTATAAACCCCACCCGCTTCCTTAATAAGATAGTAGCTGTATCCCCAAGCGGAGACTTCCCCTGCATCCAGCCACGCAGGATCAGCCTGTTACTTTATATAGTGGTAACTGGTTTCCTTATAGAAAAATTAAAAGAGTAAAAAAAAAAAAAAAGAATCTAAGTAGTTCTAAGATTCATATTGGTTCTTGATACCTGTGTTACACAAGTTAGAGTCTCAAAGTCAGTGTTATGGATTTATTTAACAAACACTGTTCTAATTGCTAATGCAAATATTAATCCATTTACTTTGCACAGTGGGCCCTGGGAAGTTAGTGCCATTATGATCTCCATTTTGCACAAGAGAGAAAACTGAAGCACAGAGAGGTTAGGTCAGTCACCCAAGGTGACTCAGCTGGTCTTACAACATTGATTCTGCCACCCTGGAAATGTGTGGCTTAGGAAATCCCAAGTGGACATTTAGACACTTGTGAGTACTTTAGAAATGCCATGTTAACACTGAGGTCCCTAAAAGTTAAGGTTGGGAAGCAGGCAGCATGTCTAGAATGCAGATGTGCTTTGCACTGTTTACTGAGCTCCATCTTAAAGTCTTTCCTCATTGGAACTAAAGTGAGAGTTTTTGTGCAGAAAAGAATGTGCCAACAGTCATATTCTGCCCCAAATGAGCGCCTACAGCATGCTGTTACTCTGATAAGTGTGGAGTGCTCCCATGTGATTAATACATTGTCTAAGTATTCCTTGCTATTAAGCAAGGAATTGCAAATACTGAAAAATTAATAAAGGGGCCAGCTGGCGGCACAGGTACCAAGGAGAAGGCAAAACTCCTACAGGCCAGGTCTGGGCCAGCACTTCCTCATGGAGGAAACAAGGCCCCTCTTTAACTAGTGCCAGACTGTGAGGCTCAGTGAATTGATGTCATTATTATCCTCCTAGGACTACTTTGCACCTACATAATGGTTTTCTCCTAACAAGAGGTAGTCTTTGTTGAAAACCAAAGGGTTTCCCGGATGGATGCCTCATGTGACGAAGAGTCATAAGATGAAGTTTCTAATCCCAGATCCACTCTTGACTCAACGGATGACATAGGGAAACTCATCAGTTCCTCTTTGTCTAAGTTACATGAGTACCCTGCATACATTTGCTCAGCATCCCAAGGCTTCTGATTCCCTGACAGTGAACTTTATCATGCATTTCTGTTATAAGAGCTTCTTTATAAGGTGTTTTGGGCTTTAATTCCTCCGGCTGGACTGCAGAAGGTTGGCACAAACGGAAGCATAATGTACGGAGACAGCCTGGGTCTGAGCTCAGAGAAATTTGACTAAGCACCTCTCTCGACTAAGGGCCAAATTCTGTTATGCTTATGCCAGCAAATCTCCCAGTGAACTTGCCACGAGGTCATCCTATGTATATTCATAGTGGCAGAGGGAGAAAGCATGGCTCTTGGAAGGAAAAACTTAGGAGCTAGTAAGCATGGCTTAAAACGTGTTGGGAAGGATGAAAGGCCAGAAAAACATGCTCCTGTCCTGCTTTGGGCTGCGGGGTACCCCTTCCATGGATAGGACTCAGTCCCAGAGCTGGAGAGAACTAAAGGTTGCCAGAGCCTCTGACAAGGGAAAGAAGAAGGCATTATCCCTTGCTGGAGGTGGAGTAGGGGATTTATAGGGTTATCTTCTGGCTTATCATCCTTGCTAAATCACTTCCTGTTTTTCTCCCCATTCCATGACCTCATGTGTCTGGTTTGAACCTAAAAAGTGAAGGAGGTCAGAAAAAAAATTTTTCTGGGGTCTGTTCTCCCAGGGCCAAACTGTTGGAGAGGCTCTGTTGGGATTAAGCCTTATCCACTTAACCTTGTCATTAATTCTCTGTTCCTCCCCAACTCCCCATTTCTCTCTTTCTCTCTCATTAATTTTTGTATTTAGAAAGACACATCTGGTTTTCTCAGCCTCTCACTCTTCAAGGTATTTTTGACACTTCCCCTGGCCATTTGCATTTGCAATAAATGGGCTTCCCCTCCCCACTGCCTTGTTTTACTTTCTTGTGAAAGGAACAATTAATCTAATTGAAGTCCTGGAAGTTCTGTTGCGTTCCGGCTCTCCCTCTCTCTTCCATACTGCATTTTCATTCCAAGGGAGCTCCTGGGTTTGGAAAGCACTCACTATCCAAGGAAATTAGCCTGCTTTCTCCTTTTATTTTGGGTGCATGCTTCAAATTGGATTTGGCTCGACAGGCCCATAAAGTCGATACTTCCCAAAAGAAAACTGCCTGGGCTGGTCTTCCAATCACAGGGTACAGCAGCAATGCCCCAGCAAAAAGGGGAACTGAGCAAGAAAGTCAGGAGGAGCAGCCAGCTCAGCTGTGGAGACAGAGCAGTGGTCAGCACGCCCAACCTCGTGTTTGCCCAGGTTCTTCCTGTGAGCAGGGTTAACTGCAAAGATTGCCCCGAGGCCTGGAAACGGGGCCCTGATATGAAAGAATTTATCCTGGGCTGTGGCCCCTGAGCCCTTGGCTCTCTGTATACCTTGAAATCTACATCCCAAAGGTTGAGACGGTTGCCGAGTAAATCCCAGATAGACCTTTTCCCCTAACCGTTGCTTATTAACTATGTTCCGTCGAAGCTTGCTGTCTGCTTGGAAAATTTCACTCACAAGCCACAGCTTTGCCTGACTCAGTGCAATCCAAGGCCACCATCTCTGGTGAACTTCCCTTGACTCCTCCCTCCAGTCACTTGCAGAAATGCAAATCCTGGGTACCCACAGGCTGTTTTGGGGCCTGTATAGAAGTTGTGGGCGGAAACCAGAGGCCACTGTGGCACAGCTGGACTCCTGAGGCCAAAGGACAAATGGGCGAGACTACGGGCCGTCTGGGCAAACAGAGAGAAGCCACTTTATTCCCTGTGGAATGGAGGATGCTAGGATGTTGCTGCTCCGGCAGACAGAGGCTTTTCGCTTGAGTCATCAGCCAACAGACTGAATGTTATGGTTTTAGAAACCCATACACAAAGTTGAGTGGTTTTTTCCATTTCTAAAATTTAAAATGTATGTATTTTTAAAACACCCACCTGCATATAATACACAGCTTGTTCAGGAGTTCTCAAACAGCCCCGGCACCCACCCCATCCCAGAGGCTCAACCAAATAAAACCCAAACTAAGAGGCTGGGTCCTTTAAGCATTGGTAATTTCTACCTGTAATCTCAGCACTTTGGAAGGCCGAGGCAGGCAGGTCACCTGAGGTCAGGAGTTCAAGACCAGCCTGGTCAACATGGTGAAATCCCATCTCTACTAAAAATGCAAAAAACATTAGCCAGGCTTGGTGGTGCACACCTATAATCCCAGCTACTCTGGAGGCTGAGACAGGAGAATCACTTGAACTGGGAGGCAGAGGCTGCAGTGAGCTGAGATTGCACCACTGTACTCCGGCCTGGGCGAAAGAGTGAGACTCTGTCTCATTTAAAAAAAAAAAAAAATGGTGGTTTTTTGTTGGTTGTTTTGTTGGTTGTTCTCAGTTGCAAACCTTGGCAGGAATTGAAGGACCTTTTTTTGGGTTAAAAGGTTTTCAGGGAGTTTTCGTTAATTGTTTTTTTTTGTTTTTTTCGGCCCGGCATTTTTTCTTTTCCCCGTTTTCTTTGATTATTGCCTTCCGTTTAGGTGAATTGTCCAGATACTGAAATATCCACTTTTAAAGTTCTTAAAAAAGAACCTTAGAGTTCCAAGAGTTCTTTTTTTAAAGGATTTCTGATCAAGAACATTGTAAATCATGTGCTGCACTTCCCTGTCTTTTTAAAACCTACATTGAGAGGAGTCAACTTTTTCTCAATGTTCGGGCTTCTAATTCTAAGCTTCACTTTTGTGACAGCAGCCAGGTATTGCCATATTTGGAACAGGCAGATTAAGATTTGAATTTTATTGACCTTTCAAACTTCCCAGGCCTGAGTTTCCTCATCTGCAAAGCTGTCGTAATAATAAATATTTTGCAAGATTGCTCTGCCTTTTTATGTAGATGCTCAATAAATTAGCAACTGTGTTAGCATCATTGGACTTTATCAGGGGACAGTGTGGGACGATTTTCTATCAATCCTCCTGCTTTCACACATCCTGTTACGAGTATGCCTGTCTCCTATAGCCTTCCCCTTCTGACTTGTTTTTGCGTTTTTATTGGGTTATCAATTTTGCTTCAGGAGCCCTTGCTGTCTCTTGGGAAGTTTGGGTTCTGGGACCTAAGCTTTGCCCAAGCCAGTGCAATCCCAAGGCCAGCATTTCCAGCTGGCTTCGGCCAGCCAAGCTTGCAGCAGAGTTAGGACTGGGGAGGGATCCCAAAGTGACAAAGCTTAAGAGCAACAGAGGATGGAGTTCTCAACATCAGTATAGCTGCTCACAATCTTTTCTTCTAAACTCCCCCACACCCTCATATTCTGCATATTTAAGGTTTTGGATATTTGCCTCTAAGTGTCCTAGATAAACAGGGCGCTCTTGTGTTTATTTACAGCCAGAGGGGCCCTCTATATCTTAGAAGATGTGTCTGTTTCTCCCAAAGTAAGAGATGATATCTTAGAAAGGTAGCACTTTCCCAGTTGATAACCTGATCATAGTAAACAGAGGGATCAGACCAGACCTCAGTTATGTGGCCCCTCCCCACTCAGTCAGCAGTGTTTCCCTGTGCTCAGTAAATAACCTCCATTCCCTGCAAATAACCAAGCATAGTCTTACACCTGTGTGAGCCCCCTGGGTTCCCAGGGCTCCCGCCCTCCTCCCCTCCCTCCACAGTGTCCAGCTGCAAGCTCCCATCTTCCTCCCCTGAGTTTCCTTGCTTCCTGCAGTTCTGTCTTATCAGCCCCTCCTCTGAACTCCCAGAGCACTTGATGTTGCCTGAGTCACTTACTTTTTGTTCATATGTGGTCATCTTGAGTTCTCAGCATGTAAATTCTACAAGGGCACAAAGCCCTTCATGTCTAAACTCCCATGGCACCTAGTCTAAGAGGGTGCTGGGCAGGTGTGTGCAAGTGATTTAGTGATATTTTTACATTGGAAATGCCAGGCAATCGGTCAGCATGAGCTGAATCTGTGTTGGAAGACAGATCGATCTGTTTTCCCTATTTGTCCATCTGGGAATGTGACATAATCTTAGGGGGTAGGACACAGGCCAAGAACGTCACTAACTGATTTGGGACATGAGTCTCTCACCAACAAAATGGTAATAGACCATTCATTCATTCATCAGGAAATAGTTATTAAACACCTACTATGTGCTAAGTGGTAGTATTGGGAATACAGTGATGAATAAATCATATTTTTTTCCCTAAAGTTGCTGTTACTCTTTCATTTACAGATGAGGAAACTTGGGCTCAAAGAAGTTAAGCAACTGGCCCAAGGTTCCACTCCCATAAGTGGCAGAGAAGGGTTTTGAAGCCAGATACCCTAGTTTTCAATCTCTGCTTTACTCTTGTGCTCTCTGCCTCCCCCGCATCATGCGTTTGGCCGGGGACATGATATGGATCTGTTATGTGGGCCCACAGCATCCAGGTCCAGCCTAGGCTGGGAAGATCAAGGAAGGCTCCCTGGAGGAGGTGATGCCTATACAAATTCTAAAGAAGTTGGCCAGGCAGCAGGGAGTGTGTTTGGCTGGTGTCACAGGCAGACAGCAGAATGCTCAAAGACAAGGAAGGATGGTTTGATGCCTTCAGGAACCAAAATAATTGAACATTCCTGAACCCAATTTCTTAACCAGTGACATTATAAGGGTAAAGTAAAAGGGGCTGTCCTTGTGACTTGCTGACACAAACCTTTTTCCCAGTGAAGAGGTGCCTGAGCAATACTATTTAATTGTATTTCCTGGCCAGACAACTTCCACCATCTCCTTAGGAGACAGGGTGGTCAGGAAGCAGGAAAGACTGAGATTATGGGGACTCTCTGCTGTCCCCACCTTCCCTGTCCATTGTAGGGTCTCTGCAGCCTCATACCCTATGTTCAAGTGGAATGCCTGAAAGTGGGGTTTGACCTGGGAAAGTCCAGGTAACACTTCAGATTAAGTTCCTCTTGTCAATTTCCTGCTACACAAGACTTTCTGAATCCAAGTCTCTTTCCTATGAATAGAGGGCGGGAGGCCAGATTGTCCAGTTGGAGGTGTGGCTTTAGCTGGTGTCCGTTGAAGTCTGAAAAGCCAACAAAGCATAGTGAGAATTCTGTGTGGTTCAAGAGGGTGCCTTGTGCTTGTTGAGGAGAGGCTGTTGGCTTGATCACTCACGACATTATTACTGACATTATTATTTACTGCCTGCCCAACCACAGAACTATTCTGATTCCCCTAAGGAACCAGTGAGCAGTAATACTTTTCTGTATTGCAACACTCCTCCTAATGACAGAAACAGATCCACCTCCAGGTACGTGGTGGACGAATGGGGAGCAGCTGGCTGTGGCCCCGACACTTACCAACCTTGACCAGAGGTTCCGCCCAGCAACTCCACCTCGCCCATGGATCAGGGGGAAAAACAACTCACAGACTGTTCTCCTCCTCTTGCCAAGGTTAAAAAGCAGCTGGAATTACTTTGGGCAGTTTGTTTTTGAAAATGAGCGTTGCAGTTGTAACCGACTCAATGCAAGCCTCACTGTGGATGCCCTTCTTAACGATGTGCTTTATCTTCTGACTGAGAAAATCACTTGAGATTTTATCATGCACAATCCCACTTGTTCTGCCTCTCCACCCTGGCACCTTCTCCGAACCCAGAGATCCCAGAGGGCCAACATCTCACCCCATGTAACTCCGTGTAATTCTCCCATCTAATTACACCGGCTGAGAGTCTGTCTTAAGAAATTCAGTGGGAGCTCCAGGTGTGGAGGGGATAAAGAAGAGATGGAACTATACCAAGTAAAAACATAAGATTTTTCTAAAAAGGGATTTGTGTATTTTCCTGGAGTCATGAGTCCTATAGAAAAAGAAATTTATATTATTTTTGTTTCGTCCTTTTAGTGGCAAGGGGATTTAAGCCTTTGGATTAAGAGAAACTCTAAAGATAATTTAATTCCATTCTTATACTTCTGCCTGGATAAATCATTCTAGAAAAAAAAAAAAAAAAAGGTATCAGCTGCCCTTGTCTTTCCTTCCAGAAAAGAGCTTCTGTAATCGTCCTTCATTATGGGACCTCGTGCCTCACAACTCATCTCAGTTGATTGCAGAGTAGATGGTTGTATTTAATTTACATAATCAAAATTTTTTTCCTAGAAGGAGAATCCCTGAAAAATGTTAGCTGGGTCAAAATAAAATTTTCTAAAAAGAAGGAAAAGGAAAAGGAGAAAGAAGTGTGAGTTGGGCTTAGGTATGGGAGGGCAGCAGAAATGCATGAGTTTTTTTATGCCTTTTTTTGAGCTTTGTAGGCAAGCATCTTGCAGTCTCTAATATTTTTCTACTTTTTCCCACTGGGACTCAACTGTATGTTTGTGGGTCATGTGAAGGAACTCTCAGAATTAGACAACAATAGCAAACATTTATTGAACTCTTGCCAGACATCAGGTCCTACCCTAAGAGCTTTCTATGTTTAACCTCCACAGCTGGTACTGGTACTGCTATTATCCCATTTAACAGATGGAGATACTGAGGCCCTGAGCGATCACACAGATAGTAATCGTGGGGCTGGATTTGAAGCCAGTCAGCCCAAAGCTGCCTTTGTATACCTGTGTCAATCTGCTTGAAGCTGTCATCTGCTGTCCCAGTGCTTAGGTATTTGGGGCCTCTCTGATTTCTTTAGATATCCTTGACAAGCCTTTTCTTTTCCTCTTCCATTTTTATTCCTTTTCTTTGCCTCTTCCTGCCATGCAGTCACCTCCGGATGCCAGCAGGGCAGTCAAGGAGAGAGATCTCTTTCTGTGTCTTTAAATACAAGCCAGAGGCTTCTCAGTCCATCGTTTCTTTTTGCCTCCCTGTCATCAACCTCCTACTCCCCCAATCCCCCCGCAGCCTCGCTCACCATCCCCTTCAAATTCCCTGCCATCCTCACCACCACCTTCACTCTCCATCTGGAGTCCAAAGATGTGAGGGCCAGTAATAGAGTGTCAGCGGAAGTAATTGATTCCTCACACCGAGAGAATTCGCCTGCCTTTAGTGTCAATGGAGCTGAACCAGAGTCTTGGAGGGTGAGCGAGACATGTAAACAGTCCATGGCCGAGCTGTCAGGACGAAGCCAGACACACTGGAGAGTGAGTGAGGGGGCAAATGGTGGAACAAATAATTGTTTCATTGGAAAGGAAAGGAGTAAATAATATTTCAGCCCAGAAATTGGCAGTTTGAAAGAGATGGTTGAGATCTTGGAGCAGAAGGATTCGTGATGCACGTTTTAATGGAAGAGATGTTCTTTGTCTCAAAGTAGGAGGTTTCATCCCCACCCGATCCCCCCTCCCATTATCATCATTATTATCATTAAAATAATTACTGTAACAATTACAGTTGATGAGACCTCAGGTTTATAGAGCACCTTTCATCTAAAAGTTCAAAACGATTTATCTATGTGTCATCTTCTGAGAGTGGTAGGAGGGTAAGAAAGTATTATTTTGGGAGGTCATCTGCTGGGAAACTGAGGTCCAAGCAGATACAGGATTTAGTTTAAGCTTCAGAGCAGACTGCTGGGTTAAATGTTGGGGTACTGAGTTATCTTCTGGGGGCCTTTTCTGCTGTACTTTTCCCTGCCTGGGCCTTTATCCACATGTGGCTCTTGAAGCTCATCCCTGGCACTGATGCCTCCTCCCACACTGCCAGGGCCCCCACTGGTCGCTACAATATTGTGGCCAACCAGCCAGAAGCTCTGTGTGCAAAACAAACAGCCCACTTATGGCTGTGCGATGAATAAAGATCCTTCAAGGTCTGACTCACACTGCTCCCATCCTGCTCAGAGACTTCCTGTAATCTGGTTCCCTTTCTTGTAGAAGCCCATGTCCTTTCTAAACATCTTTCTTCATAGTCTTATGAGGCTCTAGCCGGGAGCACCCCACATTCCTAAATGCTTGCTTCCTCCACCCCCAACAAACCCCAACCTGTTCTCTCCGAATGGAAAGGGCATTTCTGGGATGGGGAGAGAAGGTGAGTGTTTTAACATGCCTCACGTGGCCCAGGCTGCCTGTGCAGCATGACGCTTCAGAATGCAGCTGTCGAGAGCATAGTCACAAGCGGAAGCAGTTCCAGCTGACTGGCCCCTGAGTGCTAGATTCAGGATCTCTGCCCTGGCGTGGCAGCAGCCCCTTCCTGCCTGGACGTTAGTGCAGGCCCATCATTTCCACACCATGGTGCTTTTTGCACAGTAGTGACAAGTTTGGCCCTGGAGCCAGGAGAAGCTCCAAGCTCTGTAACCTGAAGCTCCAAGTAAATGAACTCTAAAAGGGGTCCCATCACACCTGTCACCTACTCCCAGACTGTCCCCTACTTGGATTTCTGCATGGCACATTTTTCAGATGAGTTTTGCATCTTCCAAGTTTTGTTAGGGAGGCTGGATGCCAGCAAAGGGGAATAGAAAAATGATATGGAGCCTGTATCCCTGGAAAAACAAAAAGGACTTTTTTGTTGCTGTGAGGGATTCCCTGGTGCCCGGCACACTTCCGTTCACAGCAGGCTCCCGTTTTTCGGACAGATGGGGAAGTTATGATTTGCCCTCACAAGTGGATCCCCCAGGAGCTAGAATCAGTGTGAACACCGATGCCGGAGGGAACGGTTCACTCTGCCGAGTAAAGAGGCGCTGCCAGCACACCAGGCGCCCCGGACACTGTGCTCTGATTGCCCTTCGGTGGTCACCCGTGCAGGCAGCCCCACCAGGCACAAAAGCATGATCCCCATTCCCTTTTGTCAAATGAGGCAAACTGAGGCATGCAAGCGTGATTGACCCAGGCCAGCATAGGAATATTCAGCAAGTCCTGGCCAGGCTGGGATTCACCTTGACTGCTGCCACTGCCACTGAGAAAAACAGAACTGGAAAGAAATTGTGGACTACTCTTCTTTGCACTCTGGTATCATTCCAGAATGCTAGCAAGGGGCCCTGTAAGTTGACTGCAGAGGGTGAGGATTTTATAGACACAGAGCAGACCAATGAAAGACCCGACACTCATGCTGAAAGCAGCCTGCCCCAAAGCCTTAAACTTCACATTGGCACCGGTTGCCTAGAAAACCATTCCTTACACAAGCAAACATGTTTCATCCAAGTGGCCTCCAGTGTGTGTGCTGGTCCAGAAGCAGAGCAGACCCGTGACCACACGGCCTCAGGAATGTGCCTTGCTGGCCAGCCAGGTCAGCGAGGGAAATGGTATTCACCCAAAGGACCAGGGCAGAAGTGGGGGAGGCTTTGTTGTGTGCCCTCAATTCTCTGAAAGTTCATCTTCCGAGAGACTTATCAGAGGCGCTGTCTGGAGCGGCCTCCTTCCTCACGCCGGGAGGCGTTCTTGGCAGCCTGCTCCGTGAGGAACAATGAGATTGGCGGGGCCCTCACCATCATCGCAGGGCCTCTGTGGAAAAATAGCCAGCGATTATAAATAGATGTTATTCGTCGTTTCCATTTTCTTGCCTTCAAGGTTTTTTGGAATAATTCCTTCAGTTTGTTTTGGGTTATTCTCTCCATGTACTTCCGTTGGTGGGTGGTCAGACTTCCTCCCTTCTGAAGAGCTGTGGTGACCCTGGTTGTGAGGGGATTGTGGATAAGAAGCTCAAAATATCAGACATTTCTGGTGGGAAGAAATGAAGGAAGAAAATGCAACTGCAAACAGCCACTATTAAAAAGGCACTGGGTACCGATGCAGATACACAAACAGATAGAGTTTGGGAACTGTTTGAGCCCTTGGCGTTAAATAGCAAATAAGAATAACAGCAGCAATAACAACAAATGGCTATTCATTGAGCACGTACTGTGTGCCATGCACCGTGCTGACCCATTGATGTGCATTAACTCAGCAGCCTCTTGGGAGCTTGAGTACCTTGCTATCTAACACAGCAGATGGAGGACGGGTGGTTTCAAACACAGCCTGGGCTCAGAAACACAAGTTTGACATAAAATCTTGAAAACTCAAGTGTCTGAAACACTGTTGATGGATTTGTGCAGGGGGATGATTTTTTAGAAACCCAGCCCCAAGAAGGGGGGTATCGAGACTGCCTCTAACTGTGCTTTTCGTTTCATCTTCTCCCGTCTGGCTCCCGAGGTGTCATGTGTGTGTAACTCTTCTCTTCTCCACATCCGCCATCCTGTTTTGTTTTATGCTGATAATAATAAAAATAGCCAGGGGCTCTCAGACACTTCCTAAGGCATCTGGCACTGTGCTGGGCCTGCATGTACCTTCGCAATCCTGCCACCATCCCCAAAGGTGGAGACTGTTATTATGTCCATTTTGTAGATGATGAAACTGAAACTCAGAGAGGTTAAATACCTTGTCTGTAATCACACCATGAGCAAGTGCCAGAAAGTAGCTGTGTCTGTCCACAAAGCCCACGTGCTACACTTCCCAGGTTACACAACACCCTCTTAGGTATGTTTCAGTTAACAGTAATTTAACGTTTCTTTTGTCATGGACTTTTTCCCTAGAAAAATGTGCCTACTCACAAACACAAAATTTCAGCAAACAGCATCAGAGCTTCCCCAACCCACTTATACTTATGTGTAGGCCCTAGTAGAAATCCACGCATTTAAGAATATGTGCTCTAGATGATAACTTAAGAGCTTATAAATATACGGGATGCTGCTTTCTCACTCCATGGGCCATATGTTCACATATGGATATATATGTGCTTACAAAAATACCACACTTACAAAAATTAATATGTTATCCCATCTGAACTCTTGCAAGCTAGATTTCTGCTGGGTGAGTCTCGAAATCATGGATTCCAAATCCGCTCACTTTTCCTGTTGGCGATGTGTCTTTTAATTTTGGTAAGTCCTTCAGCCTTATTTAAACAGAACAACTCAAAAGAGCAAGATTCTGTTAAGTCTCTTACATACCTTACGCCCATTTTGTGGAAACCTAACTGAGGCCATAAGGATTCTTTACACCCGATACCTGCTGATGCTATTGTGCTATGGCAATCTGGTATTTTCATTGCCCTCAGATCTTCATCCCACAAGGAGACAAAGGGAGGAAGGGGAGGTCTCTGTGCCCTGGAGTTTGACTACTTGGGTTCAAAGCCTCCCTCTGACCTTTCTTCCTCATGTAACCTTGGGCAGGTCACTTAACCTCTCTGAGCCTCAATGTCTGCAACTGCAAATGGATGGTAATTGTAACAGGGCCTGGTTTGGATGAAATGAGGATTAAATGAAATAATATCTGAATCAACGGCCTGGCCCATAGTAAATGCTCAATTAAATGTGATATAACAGCTTTTTAGTAAATGGGTGGTACAGATGCAAGGCAGAAATTCAAGGAAATGAAATTTACTTAAAAAAATCTGACCTGACAGTGAGCTGACTTCTCCATAAAGGCTAGGTGACTGTACTGAGCCCAAGGAGCAGGTGGCGTGGCTTCAGGTCTGAACAGACTGGAGACCTTAGCACTGTGCAGACCTGCCTTGCAGCCTTTTTAGGCATCATGCAGCTTCTTTGTTGGGAAGTTGTGTGTGACAGTGCTGTTTTTTTCCTCCTAATTTCCTCACAGGTTTTAATGTAAGGATTAATAAGACAGTGTTTGTAGATGTCTTTGAGCCTCCTGGAAGAAAGGCACTCCAGGAGGTGATAAATTCTCTGGCCTGGATAATCTACTCATGAAATATGGAACTTTGAAAGTGTGAGAAAAATCTCAAATCACTTTGACAGCATTTTAATTATAGTTGATTTGTTTGCCGCTAATAGTGAAAATGCTGTCAGCATGATTTGCGATGTTTCTTCCACTCAAAATGTTATATTTCATGTTTTTGAGTCACAAGGCAACATTTTGGTTTTCAGATAGAACCAGAATAGCTCAGTAAATGTGTTGGGGCACAAAGACAGAGAGTATAAAATGGATCAAACTCCACGGAAAGCATCATCGTAGCACGCGTTCTTCTTAACATGGAACACCAGCCTCAAGTCCCTTATTCATTTACATTTATTTACTCAACAAAAAGTGAATGAGACCTCCTACATGCCAGGCACCAAGCAAGTGTCGTAAATTCAGCAATGAAGAGGCAAGGTCCTTGCCTTCATGGTGCTTATTGTCTAGGGCAGGAGACAGATCATAAACAAATAAGCATATTGACAAGACCTTTTCAGATTATGATCATAGCAATGAAAGAAGTAAGAGGATGGTAAGCTAGAGAATAAGGGCATGCCATCTGAAACAGGGTGGTGACAGCAGGTTTCTCTGAGGAGATAACATTTGTACTTAAGCCTGAAGGATGTACAACAACCAGCCCTGGAAGACACCAGTGAGGAGTACTGCAGGCCGAGGAAAAAGCACTTGCAAAGGCCCTGGGGTTGGAAAGAGCTCACCATATAAAAAATGTCGTCAACATCTTATGATCTTATGATGAGCAGTGTGAAAGGAGGTCTTGCTTGGTTGGCAAAGGTTATGATGTCAGGACTTGGGCAGAGATGTTCTGATACATAGACCCAAAAGAAGGGGCAGAGTCTTCTTCCTCGGAAGACCTAAATACTCTATCTTCGATACAGTAATCCCCTTCCAAGTGGTTCTGTGTGGCATCCCTAAAGCTGGATTCTGACAAGGGCCAGACATTTCGGTGTCCTGAAGGAAGGACCTCAGCTTGGTGAATCTTCCAGCACAGGCTCTGTTGACTAACCCAGACTTTGGTGCCCTGCTGGGAAGTGTCAAGCATGGAGACAGTTATGGAAACTAGAAAGCCCTTTTTCATGTTTGCCTAGTGATGAGAGGAAGAGATGAGATTGTTGCTTTTTCATATCTCTCCCGTGGACTCTTAAAATTAACTTCACTGTCAAAATTTCCCATGGCCCAAATGTAGGTTTGGGGAGAGAAATGTAAGACTTTGAAGTTGAGAAAGAAAGTAGAGAAAGCATTCTCTAAACAAATGCTCACCATGCAGACGTCAGAATCTGTGAGGAGACAAGTAAAAAGGTACTCGGGGAACCATTTTAGAGAGAAAATAAAGAACTGGGAATAGAGATGGCTACTTCAGCTCAGGAAAAAAATAAATAAAACAATACAAGGTAGTGTTAAAGCTTTGAAAGGAATTTTTCATTTAGGAGAGATTATGAATAATGAAATGCAAACACTCTAGTTAATATGTCCGTTAGCTGGCTTATGTTGCCTTCTGCAAAATGAGTGATACGTTCTAAGAGGAGCGGCTTTTCAAGTTATCCTACTTGACTATCGTTGGGGTGAGCTCTGAGTCTATACCCCAGATTCCTTTACTAAACACTGGATATTAGACACTAGATGCAAAGCCATATTTATTCCAAAGCCAGAAACTTCCTAAGCCTCTGCCTAACTCTTCACAAATGAACCTGACAACACTGAAATTTCTAAGGAGATTTACTCCAACCGTAGCAAATCCCTCATAATAAAAAATTTCCCCAAATGAGTCAGTCACACAGGAGGTAAATGAGACATTCTGCATGAAGTCAGCATGTCATTTGGAGTGTGCCCTTTATATAAAAGTCCCAGCCAGAAGACCATGTGGTTACATGGGGCTTGTCCACAGGGCAGAACCAGAACACTGGAAGTTGCGGGGATTTCAGTTGCCGAATTAACTCTGTGTCACTTCCCCTCAAGCAAACCTTATAGAAAAATCTAGTTTTTCTAAGAAGTTCAAGTAAGCCTTGTTGATTATTTGCTTCACAAAAGGATTCACCAGAGGGGTCCTTTAACTAACAAGCTCAGAGAAAAACTTTATAGTATGACTGAATTATATGAAGCTTTTTCAAAAATGCATCCCTTCTCTATATGTGTGTGTAGATGCATATGGATGTATTTGTTGCAGGCAGCATTACAAAAAGGGATTTGGGGTGGTCTATATCCGTTGAGTAAATTGAGGCAAGCTTGTAACAGTGGCATTTGTTGGGCAGCCCTGCTTCATTGCTGATTCTGTTAATCCCCTAAATGACTCCATGGGTGATTAGGCAACCAGATAAAACCCTCTCACTTCTGATGAACAAGCCAGTGGGATGTCAGGGCCTCTCTCTGTCCTTCCTAGAGAAATTGGCAACACAAAGACTGGAACTATCTGGCGATCCTTTAAAAAAAGTTTAAAAAATTATTTATTGAATGTGGGTCATGTCCTAGGCACTGTTCTAAGTGTCCCAACCTACTGTGTCTCATTTATTCCTCACTCCAGTTCTGTGACATGGATGATGATGGTGATGATGATGAACTTACTTCTACATCTGCTAAATCATGAGAGCTGCATTCTTTTACAAAGAAGAAAGTAAAAATTACCCATCATCCCACCACCCATGTCTCTCGCCATTGTTAGTATTTTAGTAGTCTTTCAGACTTCCTCTGTATGTTTATGTAAGGAAATGTATGTCTACCTTTTAAAACATACTTTTAAAAAATCTCCTTTTAAAAAAGTTAACAGTATAGCATGAACATTTTTCCATTAAAAAAAAAAAATTCTAGACCTGCAGATTATTGATTGTAGCAGCAGAGTATTCCATTTTATAAATATCCCAAAAGGATTCACCCTCCCTCTACGGTTGGGCTTTGAAACTATTTATGAGCAAAATATCCTCCCACTTTTTATATTTTTTCAAAATACATACACAAAGATGCATATGCAACTTTGCACAATTGTCTGATTATTTTCTTAGGAAAAATTTCTAGCAGTAGGATTGCTGGATTAAAGGCTATGTACATATTAACTTTTGTCACATTTCACCAAAATGCCTTCCAGAATGTTTGAACAGATTTCCATTCCCGCTGATACTGAACCTCTGCTTATTTGTTCCATCTCTTAAAACAAGGTCACTTGTGCTCTGTGGCTCAGCCTCCTCGCCTCTGAAATGGGTGTGAGAATACAACAAATCACAGTTCACGTTTACTTAGCACACACTGAGTGCCAGACTATGGACTAACACTTCATATTGATTAGATCTTGCCATTTAAGTCTCACATCAACCCCAGGAGAAGATTGTAATATCCCTACTTTACTCTTTTTCTCCCCATTTCTGAGGCTCAGAAAGGTTCAGTAACTTGCCTGAGGTCACCCAGCTAAAAAGTAGCCAAGCTGGGGTGCAAGCCCAGCGCTGTCTGCTTCTGGGATTGGGACTCTTGCACTCTGGGCCCTGCATTTCTTAGTCCAGATGAGTTGTCTGATTCATGAGCATGGGTGGCAGAGCCCCTCGACCTTTGTGCACATTGCCAGGGCATCGCCATTGCTCACAGGAATGTGTCTGTCCAGCAGTGCTTGCGTTAGTGTGAAAGTAGCAAGGAGGGGTTTTCTGGAAGGTTTGGGAGTTCCCCTGAGAACAAACGAAGCATCTTTTTACTTTTGTTTTGGAAATGAGGAAGCATGTTTTCAAAGTCAGCACCATCTCCCACACTGAAACCACAGACCTAAACAGATTCCCCCAAACTCACGGCCTTCTCAATCTGTGACCCATCTCTCCATTTCTTCCTGGGGGGTGAAACTGCCGTTTTGACTTCTCCAGACTCTAAGGAGCTCAGCAGTTCTTTTTTGACTGTGGGAGTCCAGCCCTGTGGGGTCTAAGAATGAATTAATGCTGGTCCACTCCTGCTTAGACTTCCTTTACAGGTCTATTATTTGAAAGTGGCTGAGTAACATAGCTCCTGGGGGCTAAAGTGAGGCCTCAGGCCTCCCCAGCTCACACCAGCCACTCCTGCAGGCAGCCGGCAACCCCAGATCCTTGTATGTGACAGGAACCATGGGCAGGCACATCCCAGAGAAGGGTGCATTCCCAGCCCTCTCTTTACCCGCAAGGAAGAGATGTCTTAAGTGTTGCTTTAACAGGTTGATGCAAAATAAATAAACAGAAAGGGAAGGACAGGGAGATGGATGGTTTTCAGTAAAGAATGGTGCAGTGGCCAGCAGTTGGAAGGGAGCTGGTGGGCAGGAAGTTTCCCACCTAAGCAGTTGTGACAGGAGTATTAACTGGGAGCCCAGAAGGCAAGCACAAACGCAGCACAGTGAGGACTGCCAGAGCACATACCAGGGCTGGAAAATGTGTGTCTGTCAAGATAAAATGGTGCATTATGTTTGCACCTTCCCATGAACTGAGCCAAGAGTGTCTTTGAGGTGCCTTCTTCCCAGCCCTGGCCAGTTTGACTCTGCTTCAAATGAGCACAGGCCTCTGCTTCAGGAGGGCAGCCTGCCCCGCCTCTCACTGAGGCTAATAGTTGTGTGCACGTAGCCGGTGGGCCCCTGGAGACTCACCCCTGCTTTTGGAGAAAGGTTTTTATTGCCTTATCTAATATGAGGCTGATTCCTTTTAAGAACACATGTTGACTAGACACTGCTGATGTGAACCTCGCAGAGTCATCTTAGGGAGGGCGGTGGCTCAGGGTGGGGAGTCTTTGTCACTAACAATTAAAGAAGGGATGGCCCAGGGGAAAATTGAAACAGGGGGCTGGAGGGAGATGGGAAAATAAGCAAATGTCTCTGAAACATCCCTCGTGTGTCTGGCACAGTGCCTAGCCCCTTACGTCTATATTTTTTCATTCCATCTTCTCCCCAGCCTTTTGGAGTGGATATATTTATCCTCATCTTACAGATGAAGAAATTGATGCTCAAAGGGGTTCAGCAGCTTGCAATGTCACAGAGCTAAGAAGGAGAGACTAAGATTCTGAGAGATCATAATGGAAATAAAAATGGCGCTATTGAAGGAAGAAAAAAATGTGTTTTGTGATATTTGATAGAATGATGCTCCTGCTCTTACGTGGGCAAGAGATAAGGCCTTCCAGCCATGTGTTGATTCACTCTGTGGCTTTCACAAAGCACAACAACTTGCAGTATCTCTGTTTGCCAGTCTGTACAAGCAGACATAAGTGCCCGTCGCTTATCCATCTGAAACACCTGAACGTCTCTAAATGAAGAGAGAGACATGAGTGGGAGCGACACAGCGGTCCTTCTCATGTCCTTCGAGTGATCTTTTCTTGTCTGTGCCATCCCCACCCAGGTATGACTTTATCGAGATTCGGGATGGGGACAGTGAATCCGCAGACCTCCTGGGCAAACACTGTGGGAACATCGCCCCGCCCACCATCATCTCCTCGGGCTCCATGCTCTACATCAAGTTCACCTCCGACTACGCCCGGCAGGGGGCAGGTTTCTCTCTGCGCTACGAGATCTTCAAGACAGGTCAGTGTGGTCACACGTAGGGGCGGGGAGAAGGGCGTTTAGAGAAGAAGGAGGGACAGCACCCAGTGGGCTGAGGCACTGGGTAAGAGTGACAGTGTCATCCAGCTTGAGCATGGTGAGCGGTTCAAGGTGAACCCAGAGACATGCCGAGAAGAAGAGCCAGCTCAGGTTATCCACTAGCTTAAGGGGGCAGACTGCAGAATGCGGGGGCAAAGCAGCCATTGTTTGTGGTATTAGACAAATAGAAAAACACTTCTTGAAAGAATCTGATTTTTGTATGCTTTTTAAAATCAAAATAATCTTCATGGGAAAAAGCAAAACTCTGATGACTTTCTCACGATTACTTCATGGTCTAATGTCTTTATTTGGAACTACATGGGACTGAGGACATAATCTTTTCATTGTTTGGAGTCTCTATAAAGATCTTGCCATGACCTCCCAAATGGGGTCACACTATAGCTTTTAAATTAAAATAAGGCTTAAAGCAGGCCACCCCATTTCTCCAAGCCGAAGCCATCCCTTGGTAGGCCATGTTACCACCTCTGTCCATTGAACCCCTACTCTCTAAATGCCAATGAACTTGACTCCCTGAAAAGCAATTAAAAAACAGCAGAAAAAGAGTCAGAGGGCACTGCACTTGCTTTAAGTTGACTGCTTGATTTCCATCAGGTCCCCTGTAGATTACTTTAGGGCCTGAGACTATGGGCCAGTGCTCATTTCCAAAACTAAATGCAGCAGACTTTTATTCACAAGACCCCGCTTCATCAGCTACACTCACACTCTGCCGGTGGTGTGTCCTCTTCTGTGATGTGTGGAGCCTGTTATCGCGAGACTAAGGGAAGCATGTCCTCCAGTCCTCCCCACCCACCGCCCACTCCCCTCCTCAGAGGCTCGCCTTCCATCTATGTGTGTGTCTCCCCTCTGCCCCCAGCAGCCCAAGCTTTACAACTCGTGGATGGAGTCTGGTTCAAGGGGAGACTGTCAGCCTTGTCATCAAGAGGCCCAAGACTGGCGCCTGTTGAGTTCAGTGTGAGGGGAACTATTCATATATATTTTCTTTTTCACTAAACAGTTCTTGAAAGGAAGTGGTAGCTGCTGAAAGCACTTTTTATATCCACTCTGTCTAAATATTTGTCGGATTTGTCTGCCCGAGAACAAGAACGTGGAATCAAATGAAGGGGTGGGGCCGAGGGGACCGTGTCGTGCAAGAGTGGCAGCCCAGGCTGCTGCAGGGCACAGGTCCCAAGAAGGTCTGTCTGCCTTGGGTTTTCATGCTCCTGAGTGTGGTGAAGTCACAGGGGCTGACGATCTGTGTGTCCAGTGGCTCAAGCTGTTTGAAGCCCCTGAGGAGCTTGATCCATATTCCCCTGAGTCTTGTGCAAAATTCAGATCAATGCCACCAGCACCAGTGGAACATCCTCTGCTGCCGAGCAGTGGGGAGAATAAAATAGAAAGAAACAAAAGAGGGTGCTTGCTCTCTTCAGGTTGGAGAGGCAGGTGTGCAAACCCTTTGCACGTGACAGACTCGCAGGCAATGTTATTGGATGAGTATGTATGTAAATTGAAACGAAAACTATGATATGAGACAGAATGAATAAGTGCAAAGTAAAGGTACAATTGACATGTGGTGGTTATGAAAATGGGGGAGCAGTCGAGTGGCTTGGCAATCGAGGGGCTCCAGAGAATCTATTCAGTAGCAAGGTCCCTAGTGCTAATGCTGCCACTTGGCTGCACTGTGCTGGCCATGAAAGGAAAACAGCTCCAAGCAAGATCTTCCAGGAAGATGGCCAAGGGAAGTCAGAACAAGGGTGAGCAGCCTTGGTGAAAGCTCAGCCTTGGTCTCACACCACCCAACTTAGTATTTCACAAGGCATCATGCTACATTCTCCAGAAAGTCATGGGAAAAGTCAATGTTCACTCTATCCATCATGCAAATTTGAAAGGAGGATATTAAAAGATAAAACATGTAAGAGGGTGTCATAATTCAACATTGCTGTCTTGAGGACATGCTGAAGCAGGATTTCAAATGAAGCAACAAGTCTGTGAACCACCTAGCAACAATGGTGCCAGCCAAGGGATGGCTTCGGCTTGGAGAAATGGGGTTTCCTGCTTTAAGGATTGGGGTTGCCTAGTGAAGAGATGATTGTGAGAGAAAGCCCTGCCAATAACAGCCACACTCCTGGCAATGTGAGAGAGCAGATGAGAGCCCAGTAGACTTCTCAGGGCCACTTGTACCTGCCATCATACCCACCTGCTACTGGAAGAGCAACTCTCCACATGAAAGTCAATCTTACATATGCCAGGCTCGGTGGCTCATGCCTGTAATCCCAGCACTTTGGGAGGTTGTGGCAGGCAGATCACCTGAGGTCAGGAGTTTAAGACCAGCCTGGCCAACATGGCGAAATCCCGTCTCTACTAAAACTACAAAACTTAGCCGGACATGGTGGCACGCACCTGCAATCCCAGCTACTTGGGAGGCTGAGGCAGGAGAATCGCTTGAACTCAGGAGGTGGAGGTGGCAGTGAGCTGAGATCGTGCCATTGCACTCCAGCCTGGATGACAAGAGCGAAATTCCATCTCAAAAAACAAACAAAAAAAGTCAACCTTATATGAAGTACAGAAATGTGCAAGGGAGCAAAATTCAAAACAGAGAAGTTTAGAAAAATGAGCATTCATGCAGGTGCCATGTCCTATACCCACATTTCCATTGTTGGAGTCAGGAGAGAAAATATACAAAGTTTACGTCATCCACAGAACATGAAAGAAATGGGTGGACATGCTGAAGAAATCCAAACAAACACAGCTATGTTTGCTAGTCGGATTCATAGAGAGGAAGAAGCGGGAAAAACTGTAAACACAGATATGCAAATAGCCATACAGAGGGCTCTAGAAGCCTTCAGTGGGACATTATCCTGGTGAGCCTCTGCTGCAGGACCCACAGTGTGAGTGCTGACCAGGGCATGTGGCTGGCGTGGAAGGTTCATGTCTGCCCTAAGTGAAATGGTTTATAAAAGATTCTGTATGCTACCAGACTGTCTACATTTAAAAGGGTAAGTCAGAACAACTCATAAATTTAAAAGATCTCAAATCAAGATATCGTGAGAACAGAAAAAAAAAAAGGAATTTTTAAACGTAAAATGTCACGTTGAAAACAAAATCAGTGGAAAATGTGTGTGTGTGTTTGGTTTTTTCCAGAAGCCCCTTTAACCATAAGTTCAAGATCAGGTTTTCTTTCCTGTTTGCTTGTGACACTTCAGAAAGTGACATTTCTGGGGTCATTCACAGAGGTAGAGAAAACCCGGAGTGCCTACTGCCTCCACTTCCTGAATTCAGGAACTGAATTCAGCTTCTGCTGGAAAGGCAAACTCAGCTTCCAGTAAATCCACCGTGTTTTAAATGTCTCGATACCTGTAGATTCTTCTGCTTGCAGAGTTATTGTAAAATTCACAGTGGAAAAACAGAGTGGGCATTTTTCATAGCAGTCCTTTCCTATGAAATCATTCACTGCAACCCAAATCCCCCAGCTTCTGTGTACAATCTTAGCCTTGAGTGGGCTTGAGTATTTGTTGACTCGAGTTCTTCGTTTAACCTTTAAACCTTCGAAGACATCTCGGAAAAGGATCTTGGATAAGGCAGATGTCTGCAAGAGCCAGCTTCTGTCTCCTTTTCTGAGATCTCTTCTTGGCATCTGCTATTCAACTGCTTTTGTGATGCTGCAAACAGTGAGATGGTACGATTAGAGATGAATGCATGATGTTAACAGACAGGTTTGATTTTTCTGCATAAAGACAGACAAAACTGGACAAAGGTTTTCCCACTGCCTTCAAAATGAGTCAAAGTATATACTCATTTATAGCCATATATCAGAAATGCAGGAACTCAAGACCCTGGGAACTATGGATACTTTCGAATTTCACATTCTCCAAGTCTCTCTTAGACTCAGTAGATGTCCATCATGGAAGCACTTGTGCCCCACCTATGACAGGAACCAAAGAAAGATTCCACCAGAAAATTCCCCACTCCCCGGGGGGTGGAGATTCCCCTTGCCTTCTAAGGGAATAACAATAGAGCAAGCTCTAAGAGGGCATGTCAGGATGCTCTTTCTAGCTCTCAAGCAAGAAGTGAATGGAGAGTTAATTTCCTCCAACCATGTGTGAGGCTCAGCTGAGTGGCCCGCATGAAGAATGCTGCACAGCAGCCATAAACTCTAACCTTTTCAAAATTCCTCTTGGCCCCCTGAAGACCTGCCAGCTGGCTTGGCTTTGCTGAATTGCCTCATCCCGGGCCATTGAGGAGACCCTCAGGAGTCTGAAGCCCAATCATAAACAAAGCTGGGGGAGGCGGCCCCAGCTCATCCCGCCAGGACTAGCTGCCCATTGAAAACTCTGGGCCTGCCCTGCTGCTGCCATGCATATGAATGATGGGGTGCAGAGCCTCTGAGATTCGCTGCTTAGAGCCTCCACAGAACCCATGCAAAGGTTAGCCCTTGCCCTCGTGTGTTCCTAGTCCCTACCCTGCCAAGTCACAGCACAAGGTGGAAAGTAGGAAGTGATGGATGGATAGATAGGAGATACTGGAATTTTCTGTCTGGTGCTGAAGAAAGTTGCAACTCCTCCATCCCCACTTATTTGCATGGCACTTCTTCCAAATCAGACATTTGCCTCTTTCCAGAAAGCTGTCATCAATAAAGAGACTCAACAAGAGGCCTCCTACAGGAGCTGAGGATAAAGACATCGCCGCAGGCTAAGATCAGTGTATTGACATCACCTAGTTATATTTGAGTGTGAGCCCCAGAGGACACTTCCTGCCAGTAAACACCTAGTTTATCGAGTATTTCTGGTGGGGTTTTTTTTTTTTTTTTTTTTTTTTAATGCTTAAGAGTGTCTATTATCCTCCTCAAAAATCCTGCTTCCTTTTCTTCTTTTAAAATCTGAACATAATGAGTGAAATCAATTCTAATTGTCCAGTATTTCCATTCGTTGCGTGAATGTGCACGAGCTCGTGCTCCGTGGGTCCATCGGTCTGGGTTGCAGTGCTCCTGGGACCCATCTGTGGTGCTGCCCTGGCAAATGGTGGCTGGGTTAAAGCACAACAAGGACCCTTTTAATATGACTCCACCTAGAGGCATTCAGAGATAGGGTGGCTGCAATCCTCTTATGAGCTCCTGTTCCTGTTCCTGCTGCCATCCAAGTTTGCACCAGGATGCGAATGTGTGCCGCATTTAATCAGGATGCCTCCATGCATCCCAAGAAAGCAGACACAAGAGCTCAGGAGAGAAACAAGGCCATCCACACCACAAAGGAGCCAGAAGCCTTCCAAATGTCAATGCACTGCTGCATTTTTCCAAACTTGTTGCCGGAGCGGCCTTTAACATCCCCAACGGCCTGCTGTGATCCACCAGCTAAAAACATCGATTGTTAATTGTCTGACCACTACAGAGCAGCTCGTTTTAATATAGTCATGACATGAATGAGACCCAAGCTCCCCTTTGCCCCTCCCCTGAGGCACCTTGGATCTTGGAGGGAGAAGGGGGCACTTCGTTGGCTGTGGTACAATAGGGGCTAGTGTTGAGGTCAGCAATAAATAAGGGGTAACATTGTTTTCCCTGCTGGCAATCAGCAAGCCTTCCTTAAGGATTGAAATAACTTACATTTCTGGAGTGAGCAGCTGAGTAACTGAGAAAGAAGACTCTGTTCCTTTTCAAGAGAATCCCTCTCTCTCTCTCTTTCTTTATCTCTTTCTCTCTCTCTCTCTCTCACACACACACACACATACACACACACTTCTCTCTACCCCTACCCAATTCCTCAATTGCTGCTCTCACTCTGATATGTAGAGCAAGCCAGCTGTGCCTCCCTAATTTATGAAGGCTTGAAACGTGCATGTGAAGAGTATGTTGCTTCAAGGGCCACTCCAGTGGCAACAAAACCCTCAAGAGTAGGGGGATTTGGGCCCAAACATTTAAATAACCCATGTAACAGAGGCCGCGAAGAAAGGCATCTTCTTCTTAGTGCTACAGTTGTCTTTTACATACAGGCTCTGAAGATTGCTCAAAAAACTTCACAAGCCCCAATGGGACCATCGAATCCCCTGGGTTTCCTGAGAAGTATCCACACAACTTGGACTGCACCTTTACCATCCTGGCCAAACCCAAGATGGAGATTGTCCTGCAGTTCCTGATCTTTGACCTGGAGCATGACCCTTTGCAGGTGGGAGAGGGGGACTGCAAGTACGACTGGCTGGACATCTGGGATGGCATTCCACATGGTGAGTGATGTCATGAGGCATTCTTCAGTAGCTTGGCCTTTGCCTGTTAATTGCTTTAGTGATGATAAAGAGGAAGAACAAAGACTTCAAAGCTCCTACGAGTTCTTATATGACCCATGGTGACTTTCTCTTCTTCCCCTTCACTAAGGATAGCTTGAGAGAAATTACAGGAAGGCTGTCTACTTTCTTGGAAATATTTCTTTAGAAAAAGATAGGAGACTAAGTAGATACTTGGAAAGGATGAGAAAACTTATAGATAGTATTCATTTCTACCCCAAATTGTCAAGATAGAAGGTGGCTTGATGGCTAACCCCTATGACCAAACAGAAGGACTCCGAGCCAGACTGGCCGGGCTTAACTCCTGGCTCTGCTACTCACCAGCTGTGCAACCTTAGACAGATTACTTACCCTATCTGTGTCAAGTTAGCTGCTATCGTCATCATTATTATTACTATAATTTTAAAATTATTATTAATATAGTCATAAATATTGAAAAGGTACATCACCCAAGGCTGAGAGCCACCAGTACTTCACAGGTGAAGACCAACATAGATCCTGGGTCTAATCAGTACTGGAAAGGAACAAATCTTTCACTTTTGTAGTCATTCTAAGTATCTTCTAATATAAAGGAGACATGATGACTAAGCAAGAAGAGCAATTTCATTTCCTGGGTAAAGCACAAGACTTAGTCAGAAAACTTGGGTTGGAGGCCCAGCTCTGCTATTTCCTAGCAGTGTGAATAAGGAAATCACATGCACTCTCCAAACTTCAGTTTCTTCCTCTGTAGAATAGACATTGTAATGATGCCTTTCCAGCTCATCTTCCAGGCCACTGAGAACAGAATGAAGCCAGTGAAAGCGGCCTGTACCTTTTTGATGAAAAACTGAAAGTGCTATTTAATGTGCAAGAAAAATATTAGCCATTGTTCTTGAAACATATCTTTGGTTTTTATGGCAAGGTGTACAAAGTGATGCTCCACTGAATAAAATGCAGTGAGGGGAAAGGAAAACAGAGTGGAAACCAAGTTTGACATTTTGATTTCCACTGACTTCTCTTTGTCTTGAATGTCCAGTTGGCCCCCTGATTGGCAAGTACTGTGGGACCAAAACACCCTCTGAACTTCGTTCATCGACGGGGATCCTTTCCCTGACCTTTCACACGGACATGGCGGTGGCCAAGGATGGCTTCTCTGCGCGTTACTACCTGCTCCACCAGGAGCCGCTAGAGAGTGAGTTGGCCGATTGGGAACCTCTGTCCTGTCCTTCCATCAGGGCTGTAAGGGTGTACAGGTGAAGAGAGGCTGAGCTCTATAAGACAGAAGATGGGAACTCCATGGAATTTATGGTGGCATCTGAGTTTAGAGGCGCCCACATCCTCTTGCCAGGAAGAGGTTGATGAGAAAAGAACACATGTCAATCTGGGTGCTTATTTCTTTAATATATATATATATATATGGAATAAGAATTAGTTATTTTCAGGGCAAGTCATGGCACCATCTCATACCTCAGTTTCCTCATCTATGAATGAAAGAGAGGTTAGTTAGGATGCTCTATACAGGGTCCCTCCTCTGCTAACATTTTTTTAGTCTGTAGCCATTTTTTTCCCCTCTCAAAATCTCAGGGGCCATTGTCACAAAACTGAACCATTTTAAACCTCTCTCTGTATTTTTTGACATTAACCATCTCTGGGCCTGGGTAATGTTTTCCTGACTAGATTGGTACAACTGCTTAGACCTGGACTCCACACGTCCACCAGAGATAGTTTGCGGAGCTTTTACTATGTGCCAGGCACCAAGCAAGGAATTAAAAACTGTCACTCTGACCGCAGCTGCTGTGGGACTTGCGGTCCCTCAGCACTGAGCAACATCTTCAAATCAGCTGCTCTTGGACATGTGTTTCAAATGTGCTGCCATTTCTACCTAAAGACCCAAACGATAACTTTTTTTTTTTTTTTTTTTTTCTTGAGACAGAGTCTCTCTCTCTCTTGCCCAGGCTGGAGTGCAGTGGCTCGATCTCAGCTCACTGCAACCTCCACCTCCTGGTTTAAGCGATTCTCGTGTCTCAGCCTCCCAGGTAGCTGGAACTATAGGCATGCGCCACCATGCCCAACTAATTTTTGTATTTTTAGCAGAGGTGGGGTTTTGCCATGTTGACCAGCCTGGTCTTGGAACTCCTGGCCTCAAGTGCTCTGCCTGCCTCCGCCTCCTCAAATGCTGGGATTATAGGTGTGAGCCACCATGCCCAGCCCCAAATAAGTTTCAAGACTAAAGAAGCACTTTTAAGAATGCTTCAAGCTGTGGAAATCCTGCCCTGATTGCACACAACTCACCATATATGTAACTACAGACACAGCAGCCTGGCCTGCAGGAAGGTTGCTGGGTTTTGCATTTGTTTTTTCATCAAAGAGCCTCTGAAGATTGAGTGACAAAGAAACAGTATGGCAAATTGCACCAGGTCCCGTGAATGGCCAGTGCAGTCACAGAGTAAAGAATAGGCTTATACCTGATAAGGATTGCTAGCTGGCCCATCTTAGACACATGCACACACCCGTATCGATCTGTGTTCATGGCATTCATGGAAGGACAGCAATGCAACTGACAGCACAAGGCCAGAATAAGTGACTGCTGGGTCTATTTGTCCAGACAGGTGGTGCAGGGGAATAGAGAGTGACATGCATGTGCTCATGGAGAGGTTTCCCAAAGACAAGTATTCATGCTTTGTAATGTCTGTCTTCGGTGCCAGAACTCACAAGACAGTTGAGTGAAAAAAGAAAGAAGCAGAAGTGCCTCCTGGGTGTTTATTAATAAAGCAGGCTTTCCACAATGTATCAGCTCACCCGAATTGCCACAAGTCTATCTCACATTTACCTGTATTGCAATAATGGTGCATCTGGCATCTGTAGCCTGCAGCACTAACAGTTTTTGTGCTTTAAATTATATTTTTAATTTGTATGATGATTCTGTTATTTATCCATAGTCTGATTTCTTTTAGGTCCCATTTAGTTTCTTTCAGACCCAGAGGGGTTGTTAAGCTCTATGACGTGGTGTAGTTGTTTTTAAAACATGAGCATATAATTAGGGTCTGTTAAATGAGGAAATGCCTGCAAGGACTTGTGCCTAGAAGGGAGGCAACATTTGGGGAACCCCGGGGTATGAGGTTGGAAGGCCTAACTCTGCATTTGACCCTCTCCTTTCCCCAGACTTTCAGTGCAATGTCCCTCTGGGCATGGAGTCTGGCCGGATTGCTAATGAACAGATCAGTGCCTCATCTACCTACTCTGATGGGAGGTGGACCCCTCAACAAAGCCGGCTCCATGGTGATGACAATGGCTGGACCCCCAACTTGGATTCCAACAAGGAGTATCTCCAGGTACTTGTGCAGATAGCAGAGGATGTGCAGAGTGTGTATGTATTGCTGGAGTAGGAGGGTAGCTCCTCAAATACAGTGGACAGAGGACACAAAGAAAATAAACACAGCATACAAGAGAACTCCACTGATTCATTCATCCAAACAGATGTGTATGCCACGCACTGGGTTACATGCTGGCATACACTGATCAGAGGGAGCCTGCCCCCGCCCTTGTGGAGATTACTGAGCCTGGGAGGAATTGTTTGGCCAGGATGCTGTTTGCCCTATCACTATAGATATTCAAGGAACATTCTATAAGCTGTTTGAATCTTCCTCATTCTTGGCACAGGGAGGCATCAGGGACATGGGGGGCATTCTCCTAAGGGCAGGTTTGTTGAGGTGCTAACTGCGCATGACAGCTTCTCATGATCTTTGCTATTTGGAGACAGCCCTGCCAGGAAGGTTTTGCACAGAGCTATCAGAAGAACACATGGGAAAATGTCACTACCAGGAACGGAACTCAAGGCGTCCAGATGCTCGGCAGCATCTCTTCAGACCATTGTTTGCTTTATTCTGAATACAACTTGCAGCTCATGTTGAGTAATCTTCCCGCACTGCACACTGCTCCAGTTCTCGTCCCCTGGGAAGAAGTAAACAGGGGAAAAGCAAGCTACTAGTTCCACACCAGAGCAGTGACTGCTTTTATGACACATGTAAGACAGCCTTGTGACCCACTGACAAGCCTGTCCTAGCTCTGATGCGACACGGTGACCTCTGCTCTAAGAAGGATGTTGCAAAGCAGACAACAGGAAAGGGAGAAAGACCACTTAGAAACTCCAGGGAGTCCACAGAGGTTCTAACAGCAAGCCCTGGGGCCATTTGTCATTGTCTCTCCTCTCTGCCTCTCCAAAAATCCATCTCCTCTCAGCCTGCAAAGCTTCCAGAAAGTTCTTTATAACTGGCATCCCCTATCTTTGACCTTCGTCTTATACTTTCTCCTATTGCCATCCACCTGTTTCTCATACGTGTAGCTGGCACTGTGTACTTATTTGAATGTTTAGTAATGCTGAGCACATTGTAGGTCACCAATAAGTGCTTACTGAATTGAATTTAGCCAGTGTGTGCTAGCTACATTTTGGTCACATGGAGACTGCCATTCAGAAACACCATGGCCAGCAAAGGAATGACATCCAGCAATTTCCAAATGGGTTTGGCATTGTGGGAGGGGAAGTACCTTAAAATGTTGGCCATCCTCCTCATAGAGCAAGAGGTCAGGCCTTGGTGCATAAGCCTAATTGCTTGGGCAGACTCTACATGCCCTTTGACCCCTTAGTGACCTGAGCAACTAAATACACAATGGAGGGAGAGGGTGTAGGGAGGGGATGCCTCTATGAGTGTGACTTTTGGAACTAGGGCATTGTAAGTGAATTGGACAGTAGAGTGGAGTAGATTCAGCCTTATTTCTTTAAAGCAGCATCTGCTTCCACAGTCCAAGGCAGGCCTTCATTTACTAAGAAGGGATTATAGTTCTAGATGTTCAATGATTGAGAAAAAATGAGTGTTGTCCCTTCATATTTGCAAAAGAGAGAAAAAAGAAAACCTAGCTTTTCAAGGTGTCTGATTTAGTGTAAGATAATGCAAGTTTAATTGTCCAATAGAATTGCAAACTGATACTAATTACAAGTACGTCTCAGCGAATCACAGATACAGGTTGGGAGAAGTTTAATGATTGCATCCTTTGGAAAACAACAAGACACTGCCCTATGTTGGGAATGGTGGTCTCTTACTCCTGCCCTCTCTTCCCCAGGTGGACCTGCGCTTTTTAACCATGCTCACAGCCATCGCAACACAGGGAGCGATTTCCAGGGAAACACAGAATGGCTACTATGTCAAATCCTATAAGCTGGAAGTCAGCACTAATGGAGAGGACTGGATGGTGTACCGGCATGGCAAAAATCACAAGGTAAATCCATGATCCTACCTTAAAGGCACATTGGACCAGGGCAGGAGGGATGGGATCAGGGGAGCTTTAAGGCGACCTCCTACAGGAGAGAGAGCCTTGTGTAGTGAGGCTCAGATAATTGATGGAGGCAAGGGTCGTGCTGGCCTTGAAAATCTTCTCTCTTAGGCTAAAGCGATTGGAGAAAACCGTTTCTCTGACAGCCCGGTTGCTGTTGCATCTTGCGCAGCAGAGAGAGAGCGAGCTTGCAGAGTGTTCTCTGACTTCAAATGAAGGAGAAAATGCATCCCCAGTCCGCTTCTCCCCACACAGGATTCACTGAACATTTATGGCCTGAGTCCCTTCCACATGCTGGGTTAACAATCACAAAACCACATGACACTACAGTTCAGGAGTTACGGAGCTCTGGAAATGAAAGGGCACAAATCCTGAGAGGGAATCACAACGTCCCGCAGAAGAAAGAGGACAATAAATAATGAAGAGAAATTCAGTTTGTCGGGGACGGGTTCTGAACTGGCAATCATGCTTAGTGGCGAGGCATTGAATTCTCTCTGCTGGCGTCTCCCGCGTCTGCGGCTCCCGGAGGTGTGGTCTGTGTGGGTGATGTGGGGCTTTTGTTGTATACATATGGATAAATGTCTGGCACTCCACTTTCTAAAGACACATGACATTCTGGGTCTGCAGCTGGCACGGGCGACGTGGGGGCTATATGTGTATATACACAGCACACTCAGCACATAGAGGCTTACTGCAAACAGCCAGGGGCTTGTGTGGGTGGGATTGCGGTATCTGTGATGGGAGCACAGGGCATGGTGCCCCCTGCAGAGCAGGAGCTGGCACAGAGGTCTGGAAGGAGAGTGTGATGTCTGGGGCATTCCCAGGCGCTGCGTCTCCTTCCCTAAAAGGGAGGTAGGGAGGGAGGAAGCGGGTCTCTCCTGTAGCGTTCCAGTTCCACCAGGCCCTGGTCTGTTAGGGTGTGAATTATCAAAATGGGTCACATGTGGCCAAGCCTTGGGAGGCCAAAGATCTTTTCCAAAGGGAATCTCCTCAGCCCCTATCACTGCCCCAAGGCAGCTTGCTCTGTCTGGTGCAGCTGGAAACCTTAGACCCAGAAAATTCTGAACTATGACGTTGGCAGCCTCACTTGGGAAACGGGAAAAGGAGTCGATTTTTTAAAAATTGAAAACACCATAGTAATGGGGTACCACTCATCTGAAAACCATGGCTTCTGGATATTACCAGGTATCTCACACACATGCACACAATTGCCCGATTTCCATGATAAAGATTGTGAGGTACTTAGTAATTGAAAGATGTGCCCGGCCAGGTCTGGTTTCCCACTGACTTGGTTGCAGGAAGACTTGCCAAGCATCCATCGGGAATGGCCAGCCTGAATTGGCACTGGGTGCCAGAAGCTTGGGGGCTGAGACCTGGTTCCACCCCAGCCTTTTCAATGATAAACTGGTAGATCTCCGAAGCTCAGCTAGCAGACGAGTGCCAGAAGCCAGGCAGGGGTGACCCCCGGGGAGAGGAGTGGGGCTCACCTGACTGTCTCCCTGTCCAGGCGCAGTGACTAAGCAGTGCGGGCCTGGAGGGATACTGTAGCATAAGCTGTTTTAAAAGCATGCAGATGGACCAGGATGCTATTTAAAACATCATTTGTAGGAAATCTGCTTTTGGAAATACCTTAGCACTGCACATTTTCATAGAATGCTGTCCTCCCTGGCTTTATCCCTGGTATTCATTCTTCAGGAAAGATATTCCTGAAATTGAATTTAGCTTTCTGGTTTTCAGAATTATTTTTCTCAACTTTTTCATAGTGGATACGTTCTCTTTTGCCTCCTCTTTCCCCACTTGGCTAGATTTCTTTCCCCAGAAGCCAAGGGGTAACTTGAGAGTTTTTTTGTTTTTGTTTTTGTTTTACTGAATTAGTCCTGCCCAAATAAACGGAGTTGGGGCAGAGGAAAAGCCCTTTCTCTTCCGCATTAGAAATTCATCCTCTGTGTACTTAGAAGGAGGCAGGAAAATGGAGAGCCTGCCAAGTAGGCATTGCCCCACTCTCCAAGCTCCTTCACCCCACTGCGGGTATGGTGGTCACCCAGGAGGCTTTCCTTGTCTCCCCTGCAAGGATGGTCTCAGCTGCCCCTTCATTAGCAGATCTTTCATTCAGATATCTGTATTTAATGGGCAGATTCCCCCTCATTCACGGTGCGTCAGTGCAGCTCTCCGGGCTGTTGGGGTTGAAATAGTTGAGTGAACCATGCCAAATAGATTTGTCAAGTCTGCTGCAGTTTGATTTGATGCCATGGGGGAGGTGGGGGTTGGGGAGGGGACTTGGGGGCAGTGGAGGAAGAGGCTTCATCCACGCCAAGTACCACCACTGAGTTTCTCTTTGTAGCCGCTGGATGGTGAGCACTGTGCCCAGCTAACGGGTGCTAAGTGATGGGCTTGAAAGTGACATTCAGACAACAGGAGTTAGCAGAAAAGCAAAGCAGAGAGGAAGGCAGCCGCCGGCTCTGCTCTGCTGTGCTCTGCAGTGCAGAGGGAAGGTTTGCAAATGCCTTCCCAGTGTGCAGGGAAGGAAGACGGAATTGTGACATTTGGGACAGAAATGTGGGAACTCGATTTCAACTCCCTGGTCACTGTCAACAGCAATGCAGCATACCAAAGACCAGGGAATTGGGGAAGGCAGAGAAAAACAAGGTTAATGAGCATGCAAGGTGGCGGGGGAGGGCTGTGCTATGTCTTTGCAAAACACTGTTTACAATGTGGACCCAGACTGGGCTGAGGCAAGGCCTAGGCCTCTGAAAGAATGCCTTCCTTCTTGCTGCCAGGGGGTGAGGGAGACTAAGGAACTCTTTTCCAGCCTCCCCTAGCCAGGGAGCAGCCTCTTCTTGGTCTCCTCCCATCCAACAGGTCATCATGAGGTCGCCTGTGAGAAAGTGGTCAGTCACCCTGTTGCTGGGGCATTGCAAACCTCCTCCTGGTAAATGCAGCCTGGTTACACAGGCCACATGCACAGCACATCCCAAATCTTTATCCAATTCCACATGCCATAAATATGGAACCTATGATTCTCATATAGGGCGGGCCCGCCTTCTGTATATTTATGGCATAACCACAAGGCAGAGAGCTCATCTGCCTGATGGAACCCATATCCAACCCACGTGCTCCCTTAAATTATACAAATTGCTTTGCATACATTTCTTTAGAAACCACAAGCAGAAATTACTGCTTTTGGTTTCCCCAGCTATATTAGTAACACCCCAGACGCAGACATGGCATTGTTAATACAACAGTAGAAGGTTCATGTATGTTTACATAATTATAGGCACAATTATGTACATACATACCAAGAGAGGCACATGGAGAGTGAAAGGAAGAGCTCAGAGGCACAAGGTCATAGTCAAGGTCCTGCCCTCCTGAGATGCTGATTCCATGAGTCTGCACTGGGGGATCAGCTGTGCCTGGGGAATAGAACCACAGCTGGTGACAAGACAGGGGAGAGAGACTATTGCCCTTATTTGTCTAGGCAAAAGCCCTTATCTTCAGTTCCCCCTCATTCGGTAAATGTGGGGATCTCCCTTGTTGACATAGCTCTGGTTAGTCACAGTGTTTCTGGGCTATTCTGATGTATTTGGAAGAAATTTGGGCTAAAAGAGAAAGTCTGTAGGGTGCCAAATGCACACTATTGGCCAGATCAAGGATGGATGGGGGGAGATAGGGATGAGGTAAGACTTGGGTCCAAGAATTTTCAGAATTACCCCACAAGGAGTGGAAGGAATGCACTGAGCTCATCACATTCATGTAAGGATGACCTCCAAGGGACTCAGAAAATCCTCAGGCACCAGCTTATTCACTAGAGAATTTCACAGAGTTTCACAACTGTGGAATTGAAGCTCTTAGAGATTAAGTACCTTGCTGCAGGGACTAGGAAACTGGAGCCTTCATGGACGGCGCCCGGTCACCAGACTTGGATGTCCAGGCTGGCGCTCTCCACAGTCTGGCCTAGGCCTTACTCTTCATCTTGAGGGAACTTGGCTTCCTACATGTTCAGTCCAAGGACTGACAGGCACACATTTTCCCGGAAAGCCTCCTCTCCAGTGAAGTTCTCTGTGCAGGATGAGCCTGGACGTGGCTTAACCCACTAGGCTCATTGCTGTGGAGCTGGGCCCCACGACAGAATCATGAGGATGGGGAGTTGAAAGGAGTTGCCATTTATTTGATTTGGCTACATCCCTTCAAAACAAATAAACACCCCACTTCAAAAATCCTCTGTCTTGTATTTATTTTCTAAATTAAAACAAATCATTTTTAAATCAGAGACTTGGGAGGAGAGAAAGAGTGGTGTCAGAAAACCAAACCCCCAAATCAGTTGGCTAACAGCTAGAGGCACAGGATGTCTATTTTCAGACCTTCTTAAACAGGGCACTGCATGACCCTGGAAACGTCTCTTAGTGGCTCCAGGCCTCAGGGTTTCCACCCAGTCCAAATGGAGTGGCGCTGCGGCTGCTATCGGCAAAGCACCTTGAGATCTGCAGATGGAACGCTCTCTGCGGACATAATTAATGGAGGAGACCCACAAAGCTCTTCTTGAGCAGAAGCAAGTTATCAATTTAAAAAGTAAGAAGGCCCCATGGGATATTTATGGGCCTCTTTAAAATCATAGGCCTGGAATGGACCACGATAAGTCATCCAGACCTTTCCCTGCATCTGATGGGGCCTGCACTGAGCTGCCTCAGATAAATGTCATCCATATCAGCCTCATTGTTCTCTTAGGGATGCAATTATGCCTCCACTTGATCATTTAAGTTTTCAGAAGAAACCTTTTTTTAAAAAACCTCCTGGCAGATGCTGGGCTTCCCCTTATTCCTTTTGTGGTGGTAATTTTGTTTGTTGTATATGAGATTAGGACAATGCCTCACACTGTAATGGGCACCAGCCTTCAGAAGTCGTGGCTAGAACGGCGTCATCGAACCATGGTTGTGTGTGCTCTGAAGGGGGCTGATGCCCCTTCCAAGTTCAAGTCCCTCAGTGTATCTGACCCCCTCAATTAAAATGGAGAAGAATCCAGTGCCCTAGGTAATTAAGTTTGTCCCTTATCCATTTGCCATGGGATGAGCTCAGACCTTTAGCCTCTCCACTTAGGAAGCTCAGGGGAAAATTTCATTATACAGAAGCTTGAACCTTTTCTCTATCAGGCTTCCGTGGCCAGCGTCACCCAGCTCCCGTGGGTGCTGAACTGTCTCCAATAGCTGAGGCGCGCCTCCCTGGCGCTGATAGCCTTGACGTTAACCTCCCAGGTCCCCGCTGTGCACAGAGCCAGTGACAAGGAGCACATAGAGGGCATGTGGAAGGGTGCTGTGATTTTGCTTGGGCTGAGGAATCATGTTCCTTGCCCCAACCCCAACTAATGTAGGTAAGCACTGGAGTGAAGCCCTCACCTGGTAGATTGTCCCACTCTCTGATGTCACCTTGTCCCTGTTCTGGTTTGCAGAGCCTCCACCGGAAGAGGCAGGCAGGGGGCAGAGGTCTCTGGAACCTCACTCCCTGTTCCCTCAATCTCTGCCCACCTGGGAGTTAAAGGCGCCTCCTTAAAAAGCCCAAACATCTGTATTAGGAGGTTTCCAGGGGTGAAGGGCCCACCCTACCCAGCTATAATGTCCTAGAATGTCCAAGTTTCTCTTTCCATCTTCCTAGGAGGACATTGGCCATTCCCCCCAAGCCTGCTCATTGCTCTGATCCTGTGCTCCTCTCCCGCCCGCTCTTCTCCTGCCCCACCCCTGAGCTGCACTCCTCCCCCTCCTCCTCCCCGAAGCGTTCCTGTCTCAAATCCTGAAACCCTAATCCTGTTAGTATGCTGTGTTCCAGGGCTCAGTGTCTCGATGGGGGTAACATAATCCCGCAGTAAATCTAGCGGGCCCCGCAGGCCCACACAGATGGGGATGCGCACATCCCCGCCCCCCAGAACACAGCCGCCCCTGCGCCTGTCTCCTCCTTCGTGTAGGAAAGTTGCCTGATGACAAAAACAGCCCGAAAGTGAAGGAGGATGAGAGCAGAGGTCATCAGAGTCCTAAATGCGTATTTTGTTGTTAGAGAGCTTCTTTGCCTATCCGCATCCCCACCTTCTCTTAATGTCTCTCTCTCTTTATATATATATATACACATATATGTGTGTGTTGTGTGTACATGTGCACACACATGCCTCTGACTCTATATCTGGCTAAGTTCCCACATCCACTAGAATGAAAGAAGCTTTAAAACAACTTTTAAAATTGTCTTTAGAGGGGAGTTTTAAAGGAAAAAGATCAGGACCATTATTCACAAACAACAAAAAAAGCCCATTGCCTTCATATTATTTCCTCCCCACCCCAGTGTAACAGTTCCCTCCCCCTACTTGCCTGTTTTGTGCAACAAATTAATTAAACAGGATGGCATTCATTGATTAGCTATTTAGTTTTACGTGTAGACCCAATGGCTGGTTTTAGAGCAGATGCAAGGGAAGGGGGTGGGAGAGGGAGGACACACAGGTCTGCAGTCAGGGTGAGTGCATGAGTCAGCACATTTGTTTCTGAGACTAGTTTTAAAAACATGCTTCTGGTTTCCCCCAGCCTCTGCCCTGCGTTCCTGCCACTTTTCTCCCTGCTTTGTTTTCCTCCTTCTTGAGTGTCTGTGCCAAGTACATTGAAAGGGAGAACTTTGGAGGCAATGAAACATTTATTAGTGGAGAGAAATATTTATTTTAAAAAAGAAGAGGAACATCTCATGCACAATGTCTACCCCAGGGCTCCAGCACTGTGCTGTCTTGGAAACATTTCCCTGCTTTCTTTGCAGTCCCTGGAGCTGGCTGACTTCAGATATTTACAGCAAAGTAGAAGTAAACAGTAGTTCACAGCACAGGTAACGAAGAGATGGGAGTGTGTAAGCTGAATACTGAAGCCCTACTCACGTGAGAGTGGTGCACGTAAGGAGAGACTGTGTTTGTCCACCAAAGGGCCCACCTCATTTGGGGAGGGTGAAACAGCCAGCTGTGTCTCTCCTCCAGGGAGCTCAAAGACTTGGACAGCATCTTCATCTCAGGCCCCAGAGGCAGGCGTGATGACAGGTAGCATCTACACTGTCCCGGCCACATGGGTATTGATAGCAAAGATGAATGGTATATAGGAAAAGGCTTTAGGCTGGGCAGAAAATCCCTCTGCTTAGAGGCCTAGAAGGTAAGAAGGCTGCAGAGCTCACTGTCCTCAGCTATGCCAGTCACTGTGTGTTCTTCCAAGACAACTTAAGGAGGGGTCAGCAAAGAAAAGGTGACTGTGACTAGAAATGGGGTGGGAAGAAGAGAAAATGTTCTCAGATGGTCTCAGAAACCATCAGTGATGCGTTCTGGCTGGATGCTTCTTACTAGATTATACACACACACACACACACACACACACACACACACACACACACACACATATATATGACGTTGAATTATATTGTCCATGCCTTGCAGACTCACAGGAATGGTCAAAATGCACTGATTTTCTTTTCCTGGGAGTGTAGATACAACCAAACTGGGATGCTGGATAGCAGCTGATTTATTTGGCAGGTCCCCTCTCCCCTAGAGGTGCAAATCACAAAATCCAGGAAATGCTGATGGTTTTCAGGCTCTGTGCTACTGACAAGAAACCAAAGGTCTCAAAAATCAATTGGAAAGTGCTGGATTATATTCAGAATTCAGAGAGGCACCAAATGGATAATCCAGACCACTTTGTGCCCTGAATTGCTTTTTAAAGTTGGTTCGTAGAGATGCACTTGAAGAAATCTTTATGTTCAGCTTAGCTCTTTTTAAATAGGCACACACATATATTTTTAATAATTATGATATAATCAACACTATCATCAGAAAACTAGGGTCACCCTGAACATACTTGTGATTTTCCTTTGGGTAGTAAACAACCATACTAAGATCTTTCTTTTAAAACGAATAAAAAATGGGTCAGGTATGGTGGCTCACACCTGTAATCCCAGCACTTTGAGAAGCCAAGGCAGGTGTATCACTTGAGGTCAGGAGTTCGAGACCAGCCTGGCCAACATGGTGAAACCCTGTCTCTACTGAAAACATAAAAATTAGCCAGGCATGGTGGCATATACCTATAATCCCAGCTACTAGGGAGGCTGAGGCAGGAGAATTGTTTGAACTTGGGAGGCAGAGGTTGCAGTGAGCCAAGATTATGCCACTGTACTCCAGCCTGGGTGACAGAGCAAGACTCCATCTCAAAAATAAATAAATAAAATAAAAAATAAAAAATGTATGTCCTCTGTGACATCCAGCTTCTAAAGCAGATGTTAACATTCAATCATTCTGTTTGATATATGCCTATCTGAGTATAACATACAAGGCAATCCACTGATTTTTCTCAGATACCTCACTGCAAAGTTGTGGTCTGAAAATTGTTGGCCTGAAGGCGGGACTTGGGAGTAGTTGTGGCTTTTAGAACTTGAAACTATCCCACCTGTGCAAAGACCCACTTGTGACTTGTGACTTGGCTTACACGCTAACATCTGTCCTGGGTGCTATGCAAGTCTCGGAGGGAAGGCCAGTAAACGTAAGTGTCTATCTGCAAGCCTGTTATCGACTTGATTTTCCTGAAGGAGAAACCAAGGTATCTATGGTTTATTGATTTACCTATAGTGATTCAGTGAGTCATCAGGGAATAGGGAATAAAACCAATTTCCTGGCGTCATTTCCCATGCACACAACCCCTTACCTTGCAATGCCTAGACTGGAAGCCAAGAATCCATCTCAGTGAATTTGATCAGAAAACATATGAAGGGTGATTCTAAAACCACAGAAGCATTGAGAAAGTCATAAAGATGTATAATATATGAAAGCATTTACTAGCTATAAATAGGGGAGATGCAGGGAGAAAAATAGAGACCTTGTAAACCCATTGGGTCAGGATAAATAGAAACTGCTTAATATTTCATTAAAAATGGATTTTCATAAATTGCACTTTGATATCTTTGGGCAAAAGACAATATGTAAGGACTAAGGTGTTGTTATTCATGACTCTTTGTTATTAATAATTTGAACTGGTATTGAAGCAACACATCAACAGGGTATACTTGCCCTGTGAGTGGGGCACTCCCCATGTGTTCCGGGCACTATTCAAAGTGTACAAAACATCCACAGCAATTGTCTGCAAAAGCACTTAGGCTGTAAGGGACAACGGGTAACTAAAGTGCCCTGTTGCAAAGTGGACACTGTTAAAGCAGTTCAAACCACAAAAAGTCATGTGAAGAAAGGTTTAGAAGCAGGGGGCCAGAGAGAACCTTACAAATCAACTCATACAATCCCTTCATTTAACAGAGGAGGAAATTGGGGCCCGAGGGAGGTAGAGATATTTGCCCACACTTATGAGCTAATTAGCAGCAGAGTGCGGCTCCTGGCTTCTGATTCAGTAGTAGGTTTTTTTGTCTTGTGTTTCCCACTATACCACACTCTGAGTGAGAGGTGTGTTAAAAATCTAATAAGATGTTGTTCCTTCACCATCCAGAGAACAGAGGGCAGATGTGAACACAAAGTCAAGAGCAGACAAGAAAACAGTTCAGGAACTAGGCTTGGAAACGTGAAGGGTAATCTGAAGCTAAGTTGAAAAGATCCTTCATTTGATTCAAGGGTGGGAGAAGAGTAGGCAAAATGAAAGGGCAGAGTGCAGTTCAGTTGAAGCAGTCAGGTAGATGGCCTAGGGGATACAAACTGTGTGCTTGCCTCCCTTCCTGACTGATGATACTGTAAGCAGAGATTAGGGGGTTCACCCAGAGCCTGTGGCCACATGTATCCATGGGAAGACCGACCCCCTCCCTCAGCTCATACATGCGAGCATGTGCACCCCATGCCCATGTGAGCCACACTCATGCACACACCGCCACCCCAAAGACAGTCCAAATACACAATCATTTACTCACTGAGGAAAGAAAAGGTCTCTTAGTGTTGCCTGCCAAGGCTGAGAAATGCCAGGGTCAGATAAGATAAAATTGGATATTAGCAACACATAAGACATGCTGTGTTTCTAAACGGCACCAGCGTGGTGTGTATGCTGTGGATTAGCAGCAGTGTTAAAGTTCAGATCCACTCAACTTTCCAATGATGCATTCACGTGGCAAATAAAGCTTTTTTCCCCCAATGTGAACTCCTTAGCGTCTCCTGATGGCGACCACACACACAGTCCCCATCACCATCTTCAGAGAGCAGGCCAGTGGAGGCCCCCCGCTGCTGCTCACAGCACCCGTCCGAAATAAGCAAAGTGCTGCATTTGCTTCTTCCTTGCCAAAACAAAACAAAACAAAACAAAACAAAAACAAACAGATAGCTTCTGCCTCATGCTGAATTCTCAGAGAACTGATGAATCTCTTTTTTCCTTGGATCCAGTTCCCCATCCCTTTCCTGAGAGCTGTGGAGCCCTTTATCAGTACGAAGCAAGCAGGCTCAGGCACCACTCCCCTTGGGCCTTCCTCAGGGTGTCTGGCCCTAACCCTCCTTCCTTCCATTGCCTTGGCTTTTCTTCTTCCCTTGCTGACTTGGTCTTCTCACTCCTTCTCACCCACAATCACTATTCAGGAAGCAGCAAAATCGAACCTGGGAGAGAGGAGTGAGTAACAAGTTCTTCCCAGATGTGCTCCCTGCTATCAACTTTAGGACCTGGTGGGAGGGCTTCCCAGGGGAGGAGAGGGAGCAGCAGACTGGGTGAGCTGGGAGCACCCCCAGATTTGGTGGACTAAGCATCAGAGCAGTGGTTTAAACTGAATATGGTGGACCAGCGAAAATCTGCTTCCCTGTTTGTCTTCAGGAAGCCACTTCCCTTCAGTTACTTGCAAAAGGTATGTCTTCAGTGGTATGTTATTAAATGGCTCCAACTTTTAACGTTAGCAAGTAGGAAATAGGGTTGTTAAATGATAGAGTTCACAGTTCATGGGGAAGAAGGGACTGTGTTGTCAATTGGCTCTAGACTTCTGTGCTGCTCTTTGCCATTACTCAAAGCCATTCTAAGGTGGGATTATAAACTCACACTGGGAACACATCACTGGACAGTGACCCTACCTCCATTCAGCCCATGCCTGGAGACTTTAAGGGCCTCATGACTCCAGCCATGAACACAAACACTGAAAATGTGTTAGAAGAGACTATAAGCTTAAAACATAAAAACTTGGCAAGGATGGTGGATCCAGACAGGCATCTCTGAGCCTCAGTTTCCTTATCCAATAAAGTGGAGATAAGAATACCTACCTCCTGGGGTATTATAGACATAATTGTTTATACTCAAAGGTATTGTGTTGCATCTGGCTGAAAAGTCTTCAAATATACCAGTTTCCCCAGTCCTCTTGTCCCAACCCTGTTGGTGCGCCCAAACACTTGGCATGACCTGAATATCAGGAGCCGAAGCATCTAGTTCTCCTAAACAGGAGAAATCGCAGATGGTTGCAGAGTTGGCTATAAGTAGAGTATAGTTGGTTGTTATAGCTATAACAGGTATGATTTAGAAGTGGTGGTTGATTAGTTGGTTTTTCCCTCTACCCTTTTTCAGGAAAACTAAGGGAAACTCACATATACTTTGCTCTAGTTACTTTTTTTTTCTTTCTTTTTTTTTTGAACAGAGAGCACAAAAAAGCATAAGGTCCATATGGCAGTTATTGATCTGGGCCATCTGGAAAGCCAGGACTTGCTCCCACCATGTTGGATCAGAAGCTGTTCCAAAAAGCCTTCCCTCCCATAAGAGATGTATTGGTCAGATGGGGACAGGGATGGATTTCATTATAGGGCGGGACTACAGTGAGAGGAAGCTGGAGCAGGACTCTGAAGGACTGTCTGCAACCCTGACCCTACCACAAAGATCAGAGAGAACCAAGAAAGTGTTGATTGACACAGGACCATTGTAGGTAGAGGGTGCCCCTCATCATCTCGCCCGCTTATGGGTGGGATGGCATCAAGTAACTAACAAAAACAACCATGAAGCACTTTGCAATTAGAAGATGCTCTGCAAATATTCCTAGGTGCCTGCAACATGAGGAAGAGGGAGTGTCAAGTTCAAGCTAGTGAGTGAGGTGTGGTAGCCCTAAAAGATGACATTTTTACTTCATTTTAAACAGATATTCTACTTTTCTCCCTCTTCCTTAGCTTCTCGAGTGTTTTCCTCCTTCTACCTGCTCTCGGCCTGGAGGCAAAATTTTCCTTCCCTCTAAAATTTTCTGGGAAGACTATTGATAATTTTCAAGTAGAACAGTGTGAGAAATTAATTTTTTTTTACATTGTGTTTCTTTAAAAAGCCCAAAAACAACACACCCACTGATTATTTTTAAGCTTGAGGGAAAGAAAATTCAACAGAACCTTCCCATCTCCTTCAACGACTGCTCAAGTGGCTGAACTACAAACGGTTTTATAACATGGTTTTGCATCTTATGCTACAGGTATTTCAAGCCAACAACGATGCAACTGAGGTGGTTCTGAACAAGCTCCACGCTCCGCTGCTGACAAGGTTTGTTAGGATCCGCCCTCAGACCTGGCACTCAGGTATTGCCCTCCGGCTGGAGCTCTTCGGCTGCCGGGTCACAGGTGAGGTGGGGGCTCCAATGAGGTTGGGGTGCTGATTGAGTCCTGGGCTCTGCTCCCTTTCAACTCTCTGCAAACAGCATGACTGTACCACATGACCTTCCCAAACAGACTGGCTCAAGGACTCAAGTCCTACCAGAGTTTGTCTTGTCATTCATTCATTCAGTATATATTTATTAAGCATCTATGATTTCTACTATTAATAGCTAACATTTATGGAATGCTAACTAGGTACAGATGCCATTCTAAGCACTTAAGATGTAACATATTTTATTATCCTCATAAGGACTCTATAGATATTATTCTCCTCACTTTACAGATGAGGAAACCAAGACTTAAAGAGCTAGGTCACTCACCAGTAAGTGGTAGAACCATGGTTTGAATCTAGGCAGTTTCAGTCCAAAGCCCCTGCTTTCAAATAACACTCTCTGTTGCCTCAATCAGGGGCCAAGAGCTGTGCATGGTGCTGTGGACACAATGGTGGGCATAACAGACTCTGTTCTGTGTGGGCATATGGACAAGTTGGGCAGACATACTAATAAACTCATAAGTATAAAATCAAAACTGTGATCAACGTCTGGAAATAGAGGCTTATGGTCCTTGGAAGTACATTGTAGGGGACTTGACCCAGCCTAGGAGCTCAAGGAGGACTTCTTTGAGGAGGTGATGATTGAGGTGAGGCTAGAAGGCAGATAACAGACATTACCTGGTGAAGAGGGGACAGAAAGTGCACCAGGCAATGGTCACAGCTTTCTCAATGGCACGGTGGCAAGAGGGACCAAAAGAGGAAGTGAGGGGCATGGACACAGCTTTTTTGTGGGCTGAAACCCAAGGTATGTAGACTGGAGAAGACCAGAGTGGGAGCTGGGACATTACAGGAGGCTAATGCAGGGGGTGCAGATGGGAGATGATGATGGCTGGATTAGCCCCAGAAATGCAAGGACAGACCAATCCCCTTTATCTTGTGGGCTCAGCCCAGGGCAGGCAAGTTGCCTCTTTGACCTAGAAGTGTCTTCAGTGTACATCCATCCACGTGTCTTTCCCCTAATCATTGCAGCTCTGATAGGGAGTGCTCCAAGGTCTGACCCTGTCTGAGGCTTCTAGTTAACACACCTTGTGTTTGTACAGTCTCTGCATCTCCACATGCCTTTCTTGTTCATCATCTTGCCTGTGCTTTCTAACAACCCTGTGAGGTAGGGTGGGCCAGGGACTGATGAGGAAACCAAGACTCAAAGAGGTTAAATAGCTTGCCCAAAGTCACCCAAATAGGAGGTGACAGAGCCAGGATCTGAACCCACATTTTCTCAATTCAAATTCTCTGCTCTTATCACATTTACACAAAGACCCTGTTTTCTTCTAATGGGATTATTAGTTTATGCTAATCCTGTCTAGGGGACTATTTTCTGTCCCTTTCCTGTTGCTGTTCCAGGTTAATCAGCAAATATTTAGTTAGAGCTCATTCTCTGGAAGATTGAAAGGAGAAAACCAGTGATTTTGAAGAAGGGGGACAACCTGGAGAATCCTTTTTTTTTATCATAGTTCAGTTTGCAAGTATGAAATGCACACTGACTATAGACCCTGCCTTGCCTGACATCATTTATTCATGCATTCTCCACTCAATCATTTGCTCCACACATCTGATGTGCCAGGCACACACTGGGAATGGGACATAGAGACAGAAACAAAACAGATGGGGTCTCTGACATTGTAGAACTTTCAGGCTGGTGAGCAAGACAGATAATAAACAAATGCAAGTACTGGATAAACTAGAATGTGCGTATGAAGGAAAAGAACAGGGTGCTCTGACGGAACCCAATTTCGTGTGGATTGAAAATTGGGGGACAGCCTTTCTGTGGATATGACACTTGAGCTTGGGGATAAGAAAATGTTAGCCTGGGGGTGACTGAAGGGAAAAGCATTTTGGGTCATGGGAACAGCATGTAGGAAGGATCCAAGGGAGTAAAGAGCAGTGATAACATATATGGGGAATAAAGACCTGATACTGACGCCAGGAAGGTTTCCTTCTGCTTGGCAAAACAATCACTAGGAAATAGTTCAGTGCTTAGCTCAGTTCCCCTGTGCTCGGTGTCCCTGAGAGGGTCAGTGGGGACTAGTGTCATCAACAGGGATGTGCAGATGCACATTCTGAGAGTTCTTGGCTAGAGCTGTAAGCACAAATAGTTAATGGCCATTGGATACTTAAATATGCCAGGCACTGTCCTGTGAGGTCTTAGTAACTAACAGAATTCTTGCAACAGCCCCCAAGAGGTAGGCACCTCTATTAGCTCTCCTTTAGATCTAAGGAATCTGAGGCAAAGAGCAATTAAATAATTTGCCCAAGGCCCTCTGACTAGAAAGTAGCAGAGTGAACATGAACACAGGCAGTCTAGCTCCAAGTCCAGGCTCTTAACCACAGTGCTATACACATACACCACGCAAAGAAATCAGTGCTGACTTAGTATTTGACAATTGGGCTCTTTTGCAACTCCCTCCTTATAGGGGGTGGTCCCTGGTTAGCAGGTGTCAGCCATGACCTCTTGTATCTTCCTCCCCTCTCTGCAGATGCCCCCTGCTCCAACATGCTGGGGATGCTCTCAGGCCTCATTGCAGACTCCCAGATCTCCGCCTCTTCCACCCACGAATATCTCTGGAGCCCCAGTGCAGCCCGCCTGGTCAGCAGCCGCGCGGGCTGGTTCCCTCGAATCCCTCAGGCCCAGCCGGGTGAGGAGTGGCTTCAGGTAGATCTGGGAACACCCAAGACAGTGAAAGGCGTCATCATCCAGGGAGCCCGCGGAGGAGACAGTATCACTGCCGTGGAAGCCAGGGCGTTTGTGCGCAAGTTCAAAGTCTCCTACAGCCTAAATGGCAAGGACTGGGAATACATTCAGGACCCCAGGACCCAGCAACCAAAGGTAGGCTGTTCTTGGAGGCCTCTGTAACCTCACCCTCCACAGGGGAGGCTAAGTGGGGTACGGGGAGTGGAGAGTGGTGATGCCCCATCTGAACAGTCGTCATCCAACTCCTGAGATCCAATAAAACACATATCATTTGAGAGATTACTTTGTGCCAGGCACTGTGCTAAATACCTTATTTTTGACTCTGTTTGTTTGTTTTTGAGATGGAGTCTTTGTCACCCAGACTGGAGTGCAGTGGCATGTTCTCGGCTCACTGCAACCTCTGACTCCAGGGTTCCCGTGATTCTCCTGCCTCAGCCTCCTGAGTAGCTGGGATTATAGGTGTGCCACCACACCCAGCTAATTTTTGTATTTTTAGTAGAGATGGGGTTTCATCGTATTGGTCAGGCTGGTCTCGAACTCCTGACCTCAAGTGATCCACCTGCCTTGGCCTCCCAAAGTGCTGGGATTACAGGCATGAGCCATCAGGCCCGGCAATGACTCTTTTTTAATCCTCACAACATCTATGCAAAGTAGATCTTTTTGTCACTCCCATTTTAGTGTTGATAAACTGACGCTTGATATCATGCCCGGGGTCACACAGTTCACCTGTGGTAGAGCCAATTCAGAAACCGGAAGTCTGACTCCAAAGTCAATGCTTAACCACTACTGAACACTGACTTTTTAAAAAGTTCAACACTCTTTATACACTCTTTCAGATAAAGTTTCCTTGAAATTGGCCAGACATCTAAAGGGGATGTGGTGTTTGGAGGCCAAGCTATAGAAACTAGAGGTTGACTTCCAAAAATAACGATGTTTTTCTGAATGTCACTGCATTCCTTTGTATTTTCCTAGTTTTGACTGCTTAGATCTTTCCTGCCTCTCAAACTGAGGCAAGGGAGAAGCAAGAGAACCTCACTCCGAGCCAGAGGCTCAGGCCAGTGCAGCCTACCCTTCTGCCACCAGAGTGAAGGTCAGCCTTCAACACAGACAGGAGGAGCCCCAGAAGGGGAGGAGACGTCATACCTCTGTCCCTCCCCAGATCAGTCTCCTGGCGGGCCAGGCTCTCTGATTCTTATCTCTAGTTACCATTTGTTTTTCTCAAAAGAACGGGTCCCTAAAAAAGGAGGGAGTGTTACATGTCTTGGGGCCACCTTTGCTAAGCAAATGTTTCCATTCTGAATACAGAGGCAAGAGCTGGGTTAGAGGTTTTGCGATGCTGAGGTAAACTCCCAGCTCTCAACTCCAGAGGCTTAGAAAGGCTCAGGGCTTGGTAACTGGAACTTTGCATCAATGGAACAGAAGTTGGGCCGCAGGCTTCCCCAGGGAGAGCTGAGCCTGGTTTTTCTTGGGAAAGGAGTTGATCTTTGCCATTGTGGGAGACAGCCCTATCCAAGACAGTGCTTCCGGTTCAGAATTGTGGACCCAGGGCATCCTGAAACCTGGAGCGGTCCTGCAGAATTCTTGGGGGCTAATCAGCCGCAGGCCCTGGGCCACCCACTCCTGTCCTTCCCCTGGATGAGTGTCTCCAAGGGTACTCCAGGCTGGTCCTCCACCCAGCTCCACCTAAGCAGCCCCCTGCTCCCCGCATCATCAGTTTTATGTACTGGGGCTCCGTGTGAGGTTTCCTTTGACAGGAGTGCTTTCCTTAAACAAAGGTTTGGGAAACAGTCTAAGACTGTCGATGTGTGATCAGAAGACAGTGTCATTGGCCTAGGGGGTCATTTTCCCGCCAGGTTCTCAGTGAGCTAGGAATTATCAGTCAGCTTGGGCTACCTCAGTCGAGGCTTTCACGCATTAGAAAAAGAAGCATCCCTTTCCCAGTAGACCAGGAATTCCGAACGGTCAAAGATCACCCAAACTGCCTTCCCCCTTCTCTAGCCAAAGTCAGCTGAAAATGCATTTGGAGCCAAATTCTTCCCCAGATACTCCATTTCAGTCACCAGGTAAAAGACACAACCTGGAAATTGCCACCTTTGTTTACTTCCTATTTTCCATAATTCTGGGTCCCTAACCACCTTCCAAATGAATAAAATCCTTGGTCTGAAAATGAAGGCCCCATGGATCGGAATGTCCCAGTGCCAGGGATCAACTAGGAATCTGCCTTCCTGGCTGGATGTGCGGGGCAGGGAGGAGAAGGGGAAGGAAAGGCAACAAGGTGATAGGGACTGGGTCCCACACCAGTAGGGCTGAGTGGCCTCTCTCCCTGCAGCTGTTTGAAGGGAACATGCACTATGACACCCCTGACATCCGAAGGTTCGACCCCGTTCCGGCGCAGTATGTGCGGGTATACCCGGAGAGGTGGTCGCCGGCGGGGATTGGGATGCGGCTGGAGGTGCTGGGCTGTGACTGGACAGGTAAGACGACACTTCCTCCCCTTTGCATTTCACCCACATGGTCCTCTGACCCTGACATCCCACGAGGCCCTGGGAGGGCTGTGGAGGGGGCAGCCATCCCTGGAGCTGGAAGCGCTGCAGACCCCTGCCGTGTTCTCCTGCCTCAGACCGCGGGTACCGCAGCCTCTGGACTCGGGACAGTTTCTCAAGGGATGCACTTTGTCTTTTTTAAAGGATCATTTCAATTCTCCAACCCAAGTCTCTCAAAAACAAATCATAACCACATACCACCCACCCAAATTCAATTAGACCCTGGCTCTTCAGGCCAGAGGGCTGTGGCTGTTGATTTAGGAAAGAAAAAAACCCCTCATGATAATAAAGTAATTGGTTTATGTCTGAATCTGGCCTCCAGATGTCAGTGGCTAAGAGACTTCATTTTCATTTCGGGGCCACATCTGTAAAAGGCATTTATTTGCTCAGAAAGGACCCTGTTGCAGGGAGCTGATGGGGGCAGGACTCCTTCTCATTGTCCTGCTCATTCCTGCCAGGTGGCCCAGACCTCGGGGAACACCTCTCATTCTCCCAAATGAGGGTGAGGCCCACAGAGGGTGCCCAGCCTTCCTGGTTTCCGAGGGAGAGCCCTGCCCTTCTGAGTCAGGCCCTACCTTCCTTTCCTCGGGGCGCTGGCCCTCCTCCCTCAGCAGAGCTGGCACCAGATCTTACCCGGAGCTCACTCACTGCCTGCCAAAAGGAGTTCATGGGAGCCACTGGGGCTCGGGGCCTGAGCCTGATGCCAGCAGGAGCAGCCACTAGCCTGAGCTCTCCTGCTGTCCTCCACCAGGGCCCCAGGTATCCCCATTTTCCTGTCGGTGCCGTACCTGTCACCGGCTCAGCTGGCAGGATGGCATGAAGGATTAATAAGGGCATGTCGGAGAAGTGCTTTTGGCTCCCAGGGAGAAAAATGCTGCCTGTACGCTGGCTACGGCAGTGCAGAGGAGCCCCGTTGAGGCACAGGGGCTGGGAATTGGGCCCAAATTAGCCTCCTCGCTTTTGAATTGAAGGCAGCCCCAGTGAATACATCTTCATAGGAAGACACTTTACTCCCCATTACCTGGCGAGGAGGCCAAAGTTCCCTGCAGCCTGCGAAATGCGTGTCACCTGTCCTCTCGCAGGTGCAGAAAACCTCCCCCCGCTACAAGCTGGCTTCACTTATGGCTGCGCTGGAATCAGGGGCTCAGCGCTGTAGGGGATCCAGGAGTCTGTAAGCCAGTGGCTTTCACGCATTTCTGCCCATGATACACAATTTAAAATAATTTTCCTTCACAACCCACTTCTAAGCACTCACACACACTTGTGTATACGGGGTACAGTGTATGCGTAAGTGCTTGGACTCTGGAGACAGATTGCCAAGTTCAAGTCCTGCCCCTGCCATTTGCTGGCTGCATAACCTCAGAAAAGTTAGTCTCTTAGCGCCTTGTTTATCTTGGCTGAAAAATGGAGATGACAATAGTCTATCTACACCCCGTAGGGTCATTGTGAGGATTAAATGAATGAATGGATATGAAATACTTAGACTACTGCCTGGCACCCAGCAAACCGTTTGTGATAAATAAATGTAACTGAAACCGAAGGTTCCCAAAGCAATGGTCATCTTAACCATGGAAGTGCACTCTAAAATATTATAGTCGATACGTTTTAAATGCTGGTCATGACCTATTCAATGGATTCCACAACCCAATGATGAGAGTGATGCGTGGTTTGGGAAATATCACAGACCTGGCCAATTCCTCTTTCGTAGACAAGGAAACAGCCCCAGAGGGTAGAAGTCACTTGCCAGAGGTCACTCAGCTGGATGAAGTCCACCTCATTCTTCCCCCCATCCCTTGCCTTTCGGTGCCACGCCCTCCCAGTCTGGTCAGGGGGACAGTTGCTAATGACCTCTTTCCCTCATTGCTCCCCAACCCCAACCTGCCCCAAATTACACCAATGATGGTCAGCGACAGGTTTCTTATTTCAAAGCCCTGCCTGGCCATTCCTTGGAAGATCAGAGTTGAGGAGCATTCCCTTTGCCCAGCCTCCTTTCCTTTGAAGTCTCTGACATCTGGTTTCAATTTCAGGGGGAGCGTTGCTGTTTGATGGGCAGTTACCTTGAAGCGCCCAGTACAAACACTGCACAAACAGTATAAACACCGAGGCCTCCGTGCCTGCCATTCCTCCACTTTCATTTACACGCCCTGCCCTCTGGTGCCTCACTGGCCCCTGGGTTTAACATTCTCTACACCAATCAGCTGACCCATTTTGCTACCTAACATTTCCAGAAACTGTTCTCCATAGGCCATGTGGCTATGTTTGCTTTTCAAATTTCCATCTGTTTCTCCCGCTCATCCTTGGTTCACTTCTTCATCCCTATCCCAAAGGATAACAGGAAAAATAATGGCCTGGGCTGAGCTGCTGCAGCTAAATAATATGACAGGGCTGCTTCACCTGTTAGTTGGTTTGTTTGTGTTTCAGATAATTATGTTTTGCCTTACTGCCCCATAGTTTGCTTTACAATCGAGTTTCTATGACACAGTGACAAATTTGAACTTACAAATTAGGACGCTTCGAGGTTATTTGCTATTTACTGTGAGCAAAAGGCAGACACAGCAAAGGGAAGTATGAAAGGTTATGTACGTAGTATTTAATAGCAGAAAGGTGGGAAGTCGACCGTGAAAAAGCTATTCAGCGTATTTAGCAATTTCCTCCAGCTCCTGGCTTTATTAAATGGTATCCTGAACGGTGCCTGACAAAGGCACCTAATCACATACAATAGCGCAAAGGAACATGTATAGAAATGAGAGGGACAAGGCACCAGCATCCTGTCGGTGGACAGCTCTGGGATGAAGACGCCACCCCAAAACATGTGGACTTGAGCACCAGTTTCCAGAACCCCTTTCACCCCACCCAGGGCCTGACTCATAGCTCCATTCACTCCCTCAATCCTTGCTGAATGAATGACGGGCGTGAGCAAATAAGCAAATGAATAGGTGAATGAATCACCTAGAGCGGAGGTCAAAACCACTGCCTGCAGCCAGGTTGGGCCTACCCAGCGTTCATTGTGTGCTGTGTAGTATAACATTTTTAACAAGTTGCCAACATGTAGCGTCTGGAGATTTTACTTAGGGATTTTTGCCTTCTTGTTGGGGAAAGGAAAGGGGGAAATATTTGGAAGACCTGGCCTGGCCACACTGGGCCGCCTCCCCTCCAGGCCCCAATCTGGGGGAGCCAGTCTTGGAGGCCACCTTCAAACCAGGCATGTAAGATCTCAGCTGTCACCACCTCCTCTCTCTCCAACCCTCCCCTGCCCCCACCACCACGTCTGCTTTCCTCACTTACAGTAGGTGTTTGGATCCAGGAAACACTTGAATTTGCCACACCCTGGCCTTTAGGCATAGCCCCAAGTCACTTTCACCATGTAGAGTCTGAGGCCCTTTAAATCCATATTCCCATCCATCCAGTTTTGTGCAGACATGAGCCAGAGTGTGCTTTGGTCCTTCCTTGGAGTCACTGTCGCCTATCGCCCCTCCATTATTGCCTCATGTGGCCTTTTGTGCTAATGTCAGGGCCTCTGCCGTGGAGTAAAGAATGTGGGTTTGTGTCCCTACCTGTCACTGCTGGTTTTGCAACCCAGGACGATTCTCATTCTACTATGGTGATGCCTCTGACTTCATTGACAGCACACAGATGTGACTTCAGAGTTTTGGGCACATGTGTGCATCTTCTTTTTCTTCTCTAAAGATGTTTGGCATCTTCCTCCTGCTGGGTTGCAACACAGGCTGCTACAGCATTCTCTTCTCTTCCTTTGCCCTTACACAGACTCCAAGCCCACAGTAGAGACACTGGGACCCACCGTGAAGAGCGAAGAGACAACTACTCCCTATCCCACCGATGAGGAGGCCACGGAGTGTGGGGAGAACTGCAGCTTTGAGGATGGTAAGCACATATTGCATCCCGATGGCATGGGTGCCGACTAGTCGGAGTGGGAGCTGGCCTGTGGCTGGGCAGGGACCTAGGGGTCTCCCGGGTCAGAAATCCAGGGGATCTCAGGGAAGGGGTAAGAGAGGTGGAGACACTCAGGGGTCTGGGGCAGTGGCTATTTACAACCAATGTAGAAGCATTTGAATAGTGTAACAACCAGTACAGCCCTACTGGTGTGAACCCACTAGACATCAGGTGAGACAAAGATGACTTCTTTCGAGAAGTCTCATTTGTTGAGCCCTCACTATCTTGCTTGTCTGCTAAAGGAAAACCATCCTCATCCTTAGAATTCACAGCTCTGATAGTTTTTCTTGTTAAGCTGTGTGTGTCTGCTATAGTCAAGTGAAGATACGGCAGTCATCTGGGTGATTTGGTCCGTGGAGCGCGATGGTTGGGTTAATCCAGCAGTTAGCAGTAACTTAATTGTGTTTCCCTGTGTCTTTCACCGCCACTGATTTGAGAAAGTATAACAGTGATGATTCTATAAGATAGTGCACCGTATCCTCTATAACTAGAGTGCAGATCAGAGACAAAGGCAGAAATGTAAAAAGGCATCTTCAACCGTTCCCTCAAAACTCAGGGGCTTCGCATTTCTGGGTGGGTCTCATCACATGGGAAATCTACATTCCTTTCGTTTATCTTCAGAGCCTATCCAAGTTCGATAAAAACAATAATTGGCAGAACACAAACGTAAGTCACATTTTAAATCATACTGCTAAGGTCACCAAGTATGAGGACATTTCTAAGAAACCACAAATTTTGGAACACCTGGCATTTTGTCTAGAATGTTAAGCTTGACAGCCTCAACTTACAGTAAATTACTGATCATTATTAATTCTTCATTAAACAAAATGAGAGAAGATTGGCAAAGAGACTAGAGAAGTGATGGAGAGATAAAGATGGTAGGTAGATGGCGAAATCTGTGGAACCTGCAAGCACAGCCGTTTGACAGAGGAACTGCACTGATGGAGTGGATGACTCCAGAAAATGGCTACAAAGAAGAATGGGAGGAAAGCCAAAAATAAATGCTGAAGTTATGTGACTGAAAAGGCAATAATTTAATGCATATGCTTTGGGGATTGTGCTTTTGTGTTATTGTGTGGGTGGGGGACACTGCTGGTCAGGGTTAGTTGAATACAGAATTCTGACATTTTAATGAACTTGTTTTTGTTTTATGGAGAGAAGAAGGAGACTTGGAGAATCTTCCAAGACATGTTTCAGATAGTTTGAGAGCCAAAAGTGAAATGCACAGGGAGTTAATATACGATATTGGATTTGCAGAGTTAGCTTGTTGAGGACCTGGAGTGGGGGTTCTAGCTAAACACCAATCAAAGGAAAAATTAAGGGTTCTGCTACAAAATTTCAGAAGTTTATTTTTAATATGATTTTCCCGTTTATAGTGGTTTGTTTCATTTGAGGTTTCTTTGATGGTTCCTCCCTTTTCTTTTTGCAAAAGTTTTTTTTGTAGAATCTGGTTCCTGAGATACAGTATACATGTAAACATTACAGAGGATTTATGCTATATTGAATTACTTCATATTTTTTGAAGGGAAAAATAGAAATTCAGAAATTGTCAGGAGAAGGGGATGGTAAGGGCTAAGGGCTGACTTTTCCAAGCCACAGGTTGATGCTTCTGTAATAGATTCCATGTGTTTCTTCTAAACTCAACCTGAATTTGGCCAAGGGTGGACAAATGTTAAATATGCTGTCCTGGAAAGGGGAGGCATTTACAGGGCCTGGTGGCAATCTTCCTCCTCCCTCTGACCCCAGCAGTGCCCTGCCCCTCATGAGGTGAGCCCTCCTCACCCCTAGGGTGGGTAATTTGTTTCTACCAGTCTGTGGCTCCCTTTCGACTTCCTAACCTGCATTCTAAGCCCTCCCCACGGAAATTCCTCTCTAAGAACCCTGGGAAGGGAAGTGAGAAGGGCAGAGACCCCACTTCCTCCCTGCTGCCAACATTAGCCGGCATCTTTCCGCTGTCTCCACAGGCACAGCTGGCAAATAACCACATTTGGGTTCCCATTTCCTCTTTCCCCACCTCCACACCACCCCGACTTAGTCACATATTTGGCATGAACTCATACTGGAGTTTTGGAGCTGGGTGGAACCTCAGAAGAAACTCTCTTGGTTCTGTCTTCAGGCTCAGGCAGGTGAACCACCAAAGCAGACAGGACACCATTGTGTCCTTAGTTCCTGGATTCCCATAGGGAAAGCTTTCTCCACCTCCCTGGGGTCGCAGCCTCCAGGGATTCAGCACGATGGGAAATTGTTTTACCTCCTGGTCAGCACTGAGCTGAGCCGCTGGCTGGTCTGGTCCCTTCGATTTGCTCTTACCATGCCAAATTTCCCACCGGGCATACCTCCCCGTGGAGATGCTGGACTGTCCCAGTCTTCAGAAATAGAGACGGATCACAAAGAGGTGAAGTGTAGCAAACAAGCCTTCCTTGTTTCTGAGGTCACTTTCTCCTCACTGGGCAGAACCTCCCAGGGATTTCAGTCTCTCTGGATGCTAATGGGCCGCCCCACCTCCTCTGAGAGCCAGGTTGGCAGGAGATGAGATAATACTTTTTTTGGGAGCCAGCCTTCCACCAGGGCACTGGGGAGACATTCTTCTCTGGCATTTAGGGAACAGCAATTTTCACATTTGTCTGCTGTCCGAGGTGGACAGAAGAGGCTGATTAGAGCCTGAAGCCATTTGGTGGCCTCATTTATAATTGCTTACTATGGGAACCACTGGCAGACTTGGCTTTCATGCCTGGGAAGGATGAGACCAAAGCCTGACCCGAAAGCCAGCGATCGCCAAGATGAGTTAAATGAATAAGCAAAGGAAGCCACTTCTTTCTCTGCTCTCCACTCAGGCCTTGCCAGCCATTTAAATAGTACCACTGTGGCTGTTCTCTGAACCCATTTCATTTGCCTTCCTTTGGGTTATTATTTTCCCCTTTTAGACAAAGATTTGCAGCTCCCTTCGGGATTCAATTGCAACTTTGATTTCCCCGAGGAGCCCTGTGGTTGGATGTATGACCATGCCAAGTGGCTCCGGACCACCTGGGCCAGCAGCTCCAGCCCGAACGACCGGACGTTTCCAGGTAAGCCAGCTGTGAGTGAAGAGATGAAAGAGTTAAGGCTAGCCTGTTCCACATACTTCAACCCCAGATTCCCTTACAAGCTTTGTAACTTCCCACCGCAGAGCAATCCTCTGTTCTTTGCCCACAAACCACCACAGTCTTTGCTCAAGACGTCACCTCAAAGAATAGCCGGTTGGTGGTTCCCAGCCTCTCTTGTGATTACAGCACAGCCTGGAAGCTGGGAGGGAGAGGGGGAAGCCAAGATAGAAGAAAGAGGAGAAAGAAAGAAGGGACAATTGGGAGGCCCTAGGAGATGGGGTGAGTCAATGTCCTCTTGTTCCCGTAGCCAGCACCCACTGCCATTATCATGGAGCCCCTTGTCAACTTCGAGCTGGGTACTGTTCCTAAAATGGCTCATGGGGAGACCACTGGCCTTGAGTCTGATTTATACATCTCTGAGGGTGCCATTGCTTCTACACCAAGTCAATTTGAGGGACCAAAATGCGGCCACACCCATGGGTATCTATCAGAGCTGCCTGGCACTTGGCTTCTAGAAGAGTATTGCTGCCAGTCCTGGATACATTGTTAAGCCCACCCTTTTAGTTTCAGAAAGCCAGATTTCAGAAGCCTCTCCTGACACTGCTGACAAGAAGGGGTTGCCTCTAGCCCTTCTAAACAGGTAGCAAGCGTTGTCTGCTCTCTCCGCTGTTACGTGCTTTCACAGCAGTATGATGGTAAATGTTTAACAATAGGCTTTTCAGGGATTTAAAAAAACAACAACAACTGCTTTTTAACGTTTGTCACTTTCAGTGGTATAAATACCCTTACCATAGCTCCACTTAAGCTACCAACACAACATCAATGGAGACGGAGTTGAGAAGTCAGTAATAGAGCATTATACAGTTTTTTTTCCATTGTGCAAATACCGTAGACAGAGGTGACTCCAGAAGTATAGATACTGATAAAATGTATTAAGATAACTAGCAAGTGTTGAGTTTTGAAGATTTGTTACCTTTGTTTTTTAATACAGTGTATTGAATTATAGCTTTATATAATTTAATTTTTACCAATGAATACATTTAACAACTGGCTTACAAAACACTTGACAAGCAGCTCTCACAAGCTGGTACACCTTGGCTCCAGCACAGCACTGAGTGACTTTGAATTCTCCTGTACCTCTGGCCTGGACCTGAGACCTCCATCAGCACTGGAGAGGAGAGGGGTGAATTCTGGAAATTTAGTAGATCAGTTTGCCAGGGTACAACAGGAAAAGACTAGAAAATAAAAGAGGGAAAGGGACCTTCCCTTCTGCAGGCTTCCTTAGAACTACTTCTCACCCCAAGCACTGGCGTGTCCCTTCTTCCTGGGGGGCGGCAGTGGGACAGACGCTAGGAGAGCACTTGGAGCTGGCCTCCTGACACAGCCCACACTTGCTTTCCCGGAGGGTCACAGTGCCTGATCCGGAGAAAAACATTTTCATATTTCAAGTGTTTATCTCTTCAGCATTTGAGTGCTCAGAGAGATTAATATCTGAAGATCACCACGGCCTCGGGCAACAGAAGAGAACACTTACCCCAGTCCAGCCTTAATCACCCTCCCTTCTCTGTTCACTGCAATAATGTTTAATTAATATAATGAGCCTCCTGCACGTTGGGAAAAAATACTTATTTTTATAACCCAGCCTGGATTTTTCATTTCATTTCCACTCCTTTGAGACTGCATCCAATTAATTCATGGTTGTTCCCAACCCCCATGTTGTATCTGAATGTAAAGAAGGTTTGTGGGGTCTGTGTAGGTGTGTGTATTCTAGTGTTAATGTGTGTGTGCATGAGTGTGTTTGTGGTTTCTGTGCATGGGTGTGTGTGTGTGTGTGTGTGTGGTACATACCTCAGCAGAGGTGCTTTGCAAAAAAAGATATAGCCTGGGTCCTCTGCAGGCTGGGGAGGTTGGCTGGCTCTTATTCAGTGTCTGTCCTCAGGTTCATTCTAATGATTCTGGCCTCCTCCCTTGTACTCTTCTAAGCATACTTTTTCTGGGAGTGTCTGAGGGCAGCCCTACCCAGGCCACAAGGCCACCAATTACCGAGTCACAGCTCTAGGGGAGCTTAAGTGACCTCCCTCTGACCCTGGCCTGGACCTCTGTTTCTTCACCCGTTCACCACCGCCTCCTCCTCGTCCAGTCCTGGCCTTCACCCGAAAGCCCCTATGGCTGACCCTTGCTACTGGTGGTTGGGAATTCTAGTCTTTGTCCTCCTTCCAGCTGATTCATTACACCCTGTGGTTTGGGAGACTTTTCAGAGCAAGCTTACAAAGTGGGCAGAATTCCAGCCTTTGGCTGAATGGATGGGGACAGCGAGAAAATTAGGGCCATAAGGAACTGCTAAATCTAATGTTGTTCCTCCCTTAAGATATTGAAAGGGAAAATAATTATTTTCCTATTCCAGAGGAATCCCTGAAGTTTGGGAAAGTGGCACTTGTAACCTGCCTCCAGGAAACAAAATCATAATATTGTTCTCAGAGCCCTTCCCTCTATCCTCTGATGACTTTATGAACCGTTCTCTGTATTTCCCATTTTCCTTCTCCTTACAAAGCTCGATACTGGGCATTAAGCAGGAGAGGAGAGAAAGCCCTTTCTGTTCAGGGTGGTCCTTTCTTCTTCTTCATCGAAAAAAAAAGGAGGGGGTAGGCCCTGAGGGGATTGGGGAGAAGGGAAGCAGCTGGCTTGGTTGGGGGCAGAGCAACTGCTAATGGGTTCAGAGCGGCTGGCGCCCACGGAGTCAGCCTGAAAGCCTGTTGTGTGCCACACTTTGCCATCCACAGAGGGGACCGTCCCACTCTTCACGAGCGTGTGCCATATGCTTCATCCCCTTATGAGACAGGCAAACAGAAGTAATGAAATTTAAGAAAGGAGGTGTCTCCATCAAGTGTGGGGGCACCAGGATGAAGAGACAGGTGGACAGGAAAGGATCTAGCTGTGTTAAAGTACCCGACACAGGCCATAGGATGAGCAGGGCCTGTGGAAGCTGCTTACATTCCTTGGATGTTTTCTGATTTCGTTGTTTTCTCATATTTTCTTTCTTTTCCTTTTCCTTTTAAGTAAGCAATTAGTTCTGTTCTTTTTGGCCAGTGGTTGCCTAAGGCTGACAAGACACCCACTGGTTTCATTCCACTGTTTTTGTTTTTCAAGATAGTCTTTCAAGCCACTCAGAATTTCTGTTTTTAGTTCTTTGCTTGTGGCCTAGCTGCCTGGAGGGTGTTCACACCAGCCTCTCGGGACCCTGTTCCAAATTCAGTGACCCCTGCTAGCTGCAGAGGAACACTCAGTGTTCTCTAAGAAGACACTTTGGCTTTCCTCTGTAGTGACAATGACATAGGAAGCACCCCCTTAGTAGGAGATGGCATGTCTCCTACATTCTCAGGTGCTTTGATCATAGACAGTTTTAAGAATGATCAGAGCCCAGCCTTTAAGAACTGAGGCAAAAACTCATAGGGTGAGCAGGTATCTAAAGCTGCAGCATTGAATATGGTAGCCATGAGCCATGTGCGGCAATTTTATTTTAATTAATTAAAATGACTGCAGTCAAGACTTCAGTTCTGCTGTCCCACCAGCCACATTCCAACGGCACAATAGCTACACTGTATTGGTCAGTGTATAGACAGGGCATGTCACTGTATACACGGCATCATCACAGAGTGTTGTATCGAACAACACCACTCTGGTGCTTTGGTCATCAACATGAGAGCAACCTCCAGGGACCCTTGCTGATGCTTTAGTTCCCTGGTTTTGGTGTGAACCGAGAAGCAAGTAATGGAGGGATGTGTCTTCTCTGAGATCTCTTGATGGGAGTGTTCAGTGGCTGGTATCTTTATAGCTGTTTTATTCTCCCTCACTGGATAACTACAGTAAAGTAAGCAAGTAACATGGCATTAGATGGTGTAGGAACTATTGTGACTAATCAAAAAGAGCATTGTAAGTAAATATTAATACTAAGTAAGGTCAATAATCATCATCATTGTGATTGCTGTAGTCATTATTATTGTCAGGAACGACACAAGATGAGATAAAGGGTACTAGGCCAGGTCAGCTTCAGAACCCTCCAGTGTGTGTTCCCCCTATATGTGTACTCTTTGATTCGTGGGCTGGCCTTGTGAAGTCTGATTACAGTATTACTTCAATGACTTTAAATCATGAAAGTGATAGATAGAAAGAAAACAAGCGAACCTGATATTGAGCAGAGGTTTGACTGCCTAGCCACAGCCTATAGGATTGAGGGAACAGAACCTTTACTGCAGGCTCAAAAACAAGCTCAAGTGGGAGTAAGTCGAGAATCTTAATGTTATGAAAGATCCAAATTTTACAAACGGTGACTGGCTATTCCTTCAAATTTAAGTGGTAAGATTGTTAACACCTCATTGGGGCTATTTTGATGCAGATTGGGCCATTGAATGAATTCCGTTAGAGTGGGAGACCAGAGCCTTGATTCACTGGAGGCACACACAAGAAAATTAAGTGAAGTGTGGGTGGGTATGGTGAGTGGATGGTTGCCGAGAAATCAGAGGAAATAATTGATAAGTGAATTTACTCATAATGGGCTTGATTTTTTGACAGTGAGCAAGTGGTGACTGAATTGAAAAGCAACTCTGAGTTCAAAAGATCGGGTGGGACCAATGGCAGCACACAATTCATTGAATTGCCGTTAGATTGAACTGTCTTCAGAAAGAGGTTACTGTGGCTTGGCTGGGGCACAGACACCGCAAATCCAGAGACAGAACTTCCTGGGCTCTGGACCATGATAGATAATTAAAGATCAGGAGCAGCTTGGCTAAAAGAAAGCCAATAGTCAAGGAATAATTTCAACTGGAAAAGAAAAGGATAGAAGCCCTTCTTTTTAAGGAAGGTAGAAAAATGTCCCTGGCTTTGCAGGAAAAAATAACAGCAGGAAGAAGCTTTCTTTACCCTTTTTTTTTCCTGCAAATCATGATTGGTTGAGTCCCCCAGCAGTGTGTGGATTGATAACGAAGGGGCAGAACGACAAGACTGCCTCAATGGCAAAACCTTCATGAAAGCCGACATAGCAAAAGACAGCTCTGGGTAGATTCCTGCAAGGACTAGGACTGAAACCTTCACTGTCCACAAAACGGTCTGTTGTAAACCTTGAGGACATCTTGCTAAGTTTATCCAAAGTCAGTGTTTCCCTTAACTGGTTGCTAATTTGAGGACCTTAGCAGAGATAGGCTGACCTTGGAAGGCCAGCTGAGGGCTGACTCATGTTTTAAGCATGGACTATGCGAAGAGACTACATCTCCTACAGCACTAAATATTCTTTCAGATGGTCGTTCTAGTAGGAGGGCAAGATGCTAGCCAGGAGATGTACGTGTTGGACAGATGGTGTGTTTGGCTTTGTGATAGCCAGGAGGATCAAGCTGGTGATTTATTTCAGGGTTTGGTGAGGTGTAGACACAACTGATTCCATTGCTGTTGGGCCAGTCGCAGTCACATGTTCACATGACACTTAAGCAGCTGAAGCCAGATGCGGCCGTAAATCGCCAGGTGAAATATCAAGAGACCTTTCCAGAGACAGCAGCAGGTTAAAATGCTGAACGGCCCTGTCCTCTGTGCTTCCTCTTCACCCTTTTGAACTCCCGTTGTTCATTCCCAGGCGATTGTTTTCCCTGTGTCATTGGCAACAACACATGTTTTGGGTCAAGGACCCAGCAAAATGCCTCCCAAATATGTCAGGTCCAGGAGGAGAGGGATTGTATCTCTGGGACATTATTTCTTCATTCTCTTTCAGCAATCGAACATATTTCCTTTCCATTGTCTTTTTCTTGGAAGCTGTCCATTGCTGGCGTCATAGCCATCAGCTACAAGAACAAGAAGGCAGCTTCCAACAGGCAGGGCTGGTTCTTAGCTGGTCAGTCGTCATGTTCAGGCAACCTCTTGACAATCCAAAGGGCTTTACCTCAAGCTTCAAGTAAATAAAAAAGTAGCCCCCCGCCCCCACCATACCAGCTTTATTCACTGTCAAGTAATCAGTAGCCACTGTATACTTAGAACACCTTCTGTGTCTGACAGTGGTGGGCCATAAATCGGGAGATTCCAGAAGAACAAACTTCAGTTGCAGCCCGTGTTTGATCTCAGTATCTACGTGTGGGTGCCATGACTTAAAAGAGCTGAAGCATTTATAGTAGCTTGGAAGAAGGGTCAGTGGAAAACCAACACTGCCCTAGAAAGTAGACATTTGAACCATGCCCTAGGAAGTAGACATTTGAAGGGGCAAGGGTTCCTAGAGAAGCAAAGACTACAAGTTTTCATTCTTCACAAGTGAAAATGTCTCTTAAGTCAGAGAACAGAAATTGGCTGTGCTCCATCAGGGGTAGAAGGAGGAAATGTCTCTAAATGACAGCAGGAAAACTTTAAACTGAATTTAAGAAGTTCCTGATGGTTAGGGTTGTAACCTAGAAAACACACTACAGACGTGGCCTATGGAAACTCCTTCTCTGGAGAATTTAAAGTAAAGGGTGGACAGCTGTTCTCGGATGCTTTTGGCATGGTTCCTCTGGGAGTCAGGACTGGCCTGCCCTAAGGTCACTTGAGGTCCCACTCTTGTTCCAGGATCATGTAGTATTTTATTTCATCTACTGTGATGAACACAAAAGACCTGTAGTGAACCTTGCAGGATGGAAAACTTGGGGCCGGCTGGTTTTTGGAGAAAGAGCAGATAGGGGGAACCAGTCTTATCCCAGAGAACATCTTTACTGCCCTCATGCCAAACATACTTCTTTTTGAGTCTTGGATTGGCCTTCCTGGGTTATTGGCGGTCTTTCTATCCTTTTTCTTTCCAAGTAAAATAAAGGCAAGCATAGGAGGCAGTGTGTAGAGTGATATTAATAGTAATAACTTTTCCTGAGCTCTTACTGTGTCCTTGTTACTGTGCAAAATACTTGACATGGCTCATTCCATTTACTCTTCCCCCAGCTCTATGCAGTAACACTGTCTTTGAATCCATTTTGCAGATAGAAAGACTGAGGCTTTAAAAGCTTAGTGAGTTAGGCTGGGAGTCCAACCCAGATGAGAAGCTATGCTCTGGCAGGTTTACTCAGTCCAATCAGGATTCAAATCCTACATCACTTCAATTCTCTGAGCCTCAGTTTCTTTTTGGTGAAAATGGAGAAGATGGTGTTTATTTTGCAGGACTAGATTTCACAGGGAAGGTGACATCAGAGGAGGCAGGTAAAGCCTCCCATGCGATCGCACACAGGCAGCAGGTGTTCAATGTGTTCATTCCTTTCCCCCTGCTCTTCTTCTCCCTTCCTCGGGCTTTTCCTGGTCTGAGTCATTCCTTCATGATGTCCCTGGTTCTAATCAGGCCTCTGTCAGTGACAGGCGCTTTGCAGCTCAGCATCTCTCTGACTGATGTCTACTGCTAATTCCTTAAATTTACATATCATCTTTCTTCCCTGGAGCTCATAGCACTTAACAGACAAGTGGGGCACAAATGATTTAACGAAGTAAAATCCAGAGGCCTGCTCGTCTGGAGATTCTGCAAACTAGTGGATTAGCTCAGATGTCAGCACTGAATTATGATCCTTCAGCTGCTCGTGCTAAGCATGCCACTAGCATTAACTCCCCGGTCTTGCAATGGTCCCTTAAATCATGCATAGAGATTGTCATTTTATTGTGAGAGGGAGAGGAGAGGGGAGGGGGCCACCTGGGGGGCAGTCACTGGAAGGGGCAGACTGTGAAACCTTTGGCCTGGCTGTGCCTGGAGTTTTAGTAACAGGATGGGTAAATAGAACAGACCCAGATACAATCCACTCAGCCCAGTTCTTCACACCTCCACACACATCTTACTTACCAAATTCTAACCATGATGCCATGATTTCCCTGCCGCTTAAGAATGTAAATTCACACAAGTGATAGTATTTCTGCCAAACAATTTTCAGGCAGCAAGTGGGTCTTATTTGCGAAACTGTGAAGGAAGAAGGCTGAATAATAAATCTCTAAAATCTGGTTTCCTTTATATATGAGCTGGCAACAGTAAGGGCTTGGAAATTACCGGGAGCGTGGGAGCATTTGAAGGGTTCTCACTGGTGTCTCGGTACACTGGGTGCTTCCACAAGCCACCTTGTCATTACTGGTGCACCTCACCTTTGAAAGGGGCTGTTGGCTTGGGAGGGTAGAGGGAGTTGTGAAGGGATTATATCGAAGGGATTATGAGAAGCTAGCTGATTCTCCTGTCCTCATTTCCAATGTATAGCCTCATATCATTCTTAACCATGTATTTATCATTCTCCATTCATCCATTCATTCATAGAAACAAAATTTTCTTGAGGAGTGGCATATATATAGCACTGTCTAGGGGTAGAGAGAAGAAGCAGTGTTAAACCTTATTATTTGTAAGACCAGCATTTACAATATAACTGGGGTAATAAGACACACCAAAAAACCAGTTAAATTATAACGCCAGGCAGTGAGTGATTACCTGCTGAAATCCATGGAAAATGGCCTGAAGTCCTTTTAAAAACAAGGTAAAATCAGCAGTACAGTCAGTAAATGCTAGAGTTGTTGAGAAAAGAAGGGGATTAATGTTGCGTGTGCCAGAATCGTTAGGAGAAGAACTAGCCAAAGAGACGGGGTAGGTGGAGTGGTTCGAGGAGTGGAGAATTACAGCTAAGAGGAGAAAAAGCAGCAATGGACCCAGTGGGGAAGCCAGTTTGCCTCAAACAGAGTGTGATTGATTGCAAGGACTTGGGGCAAGCTACCTGCAGAGCAGCTGAAATAAAGAACTTATTGCATGAAGGTGGAAAACCTGCAGTCAGGTCTGGGCTCTGCCATTGTAGTCGCCTCTCTACCTTGGACAAATCACTTTAACCTTTCTGAGCCTGTTTCTTCATCAGGTGCAAAGTAAGGTTAGTAAGTCCTAGCTCACAATAATATAGAAAGGATGAAATGAAATATTGCATGTAAATGTGCTTGTAACCTGTAAAGCATTATGCAAGAATGAGCTTTAATTATTATCATTAACAGCAGTAATAGTAAGATCTGATAGGGGAAGCACAGGTTTAAAAGATCTTTGAGGGTCTGATATGGCATTGGTGTATCCTCCCTCAGCAGACACCATTATTAATTCTCTTCTGTAGACAGCTGCCTTTTAGTTATCTGTGCTGATTTTGGCCTCGCAGAGGTCACACCTTGTGGGGTATGTAGACAGACATGGCTTTGGATGGTTGAGGAGGCACAAACTGGAATCCCACATACGCATACTAAACTGGTCTCATTTGACTTCAGGGGAGCATAGCTTCTGAAGCATTAATCCCAGATAGTCTAACAGGAAGGGGCTTAGGGGAGGCAGGGAGGTAGGTGAGGCAGCTGGGGAGCCGAGATGGGAAGAGCTGTTTCTGGGCCACTGATGGGAGGTCCAGCACAGGCTCAGCGCTCACCTAGACAGGTGAGGTCAGCAAGATTAATAATAGCAAAGCAGTGGTCCAGGGACTATTTCATTGATTCTAGGCTCTAGAATCCTAGCCCATCTACTGTGACAAGTCCAGGATGTTCACGTTCCCTGTGGTGTAAGAAAGCTCTGTGCACCTGTCCCAGGTTAACATGACCTCACACTAACATGATCCTAAGGCATCTGACATGCCCATGTTCCGTGCTGCACATGTGGTAGAAAAGTGGCCCTGACATCTTGCAGAAGTATTCAGCCTCAGATGCCCCTATGTTTCAGGGCCAAAAAGAGGTAGTGAGATTTCCTCACCAAATGCCACCTTGTTCTCTGTACAAGTGGCCAGAACGGTCCTGTACAAGTTGGATTTGAAGGTGCAGGTCACACCTGTGTTCTGTAAGGCATGTAGTCTGCCAACAACAACAAGAACTCGGTCTTCCACATGAGTGTCTGATGAATTTGAAACCAATCAGCCAAAAGGCCATTCTCTAAACATTTGGATTGGTAAACCCTTAATTTCCCAGAACACATATATTCTCTGCTAAACACACAGCCTTTGTTAATAATAATGACAGCACCTTTATCATTGGAGCCATATGTGCCTGGCTGTCTGAGAAAGGCCAAGTTCAAGCCTCCCTGAATCACCCCTTTCAGCTCCCACCCTCTGTTCTGCTTGAAGGTGACACTGGGCTTCCGAGTCACAATCACTAGAGCCCGAGCATCATCTAGGAGCACTGACGGAGACAGAAGGTTTTACATGTCAGCCATTTGGACAGTACCCAGCCAAGATGGCCAGGGCTGGAAGCATCAACCACCTGGTCATAGTCACCCTCCAATCTAGCAGCCACCTCACCCCCTATAATCTGTTCCCTTGTAATTCAGTCCATCAGATTGCACTGGCCCTTTGGGTGAGTTAATGATGAATAAGATGTGGGTTTGGCCTTGCAGAATCTAGAGGGAGAAGAAGGGCACACGCACGACTAGCCAAGACGTAAGGCGGCCGCGCTGGGTGCTCCACGTGAAAGAGATGGAAAGGAAATGATACCTGGAAATAGGCAGGAGGGGCCGATTTGACTTAGAGACTCAAGAAAGGGCTTTAAGAAGACACAGCATTTGAATCAAGGCTCTGCAGGAACCTTAAGAAAGGGTCACAGAGCCTGGAGAACAAGGACATGAATAAACCAAAGACACCGAAACTCAGTCCCAACTTTCCCCTGGAGAGGCCACAGCAGCACACTGGTGTCTCTCCCAAGTGTTTATCAAGAACCTCTGTTTGGGTTTGTTTCCGCCAGATGACAGGAATTTCTTGCGGCTGCAGAGTGACAGCCGGAGAGAGGGCCAGTATGCGCGGCTCATCAGCCCGCCGGTCCACCTGCCCCGAAGCCCGGTGTGCATGGAGTTCCAGTACCAGGCCACGGGCGGCCGCGGGGTGGCGCTGCAGGTGGTGCGGGAAGCCAGCCAGGAGAGCAAGCTGCTGTGGGTCATCCGCGAGGACCAGGGCGGCGAGTGGAAGCACGGGCGGATCATCCTGCCCAGCTACGACATGGAGTACCAGGTGGGGTGAGCAAAAAGGGAATCTTGTGATCCGTATTTCAATATTTCAAAGAGCCGAGCCCAGTCATCATTAGGGAACGTGGTTAAGCGCTACTGTTTTCATTGTGTTTCTCACGTTACCATGGCAACTGAATGACACTCTTATTTGTTATTCAGAATATGCCTATCTCTACACGCAGACTTGGTTCTTTGTTCCTCCTGTTGCCTTTTATATTGCTGAAATCTCCAACAAATGTTTCTCCTCTCCATTTTATTTTAGATTGCAATCAGGTAAGCTGACAAAGGGACACAGAAGCCAGGGAAATAAACACAAACAAACACTCCACACACAAGAAAAGAGGTCTGTGGAGCCCCTTCAGATCTGGGGAGGAAATAGGATAATCTCCCAGACCTGTCCCAGGGAGTGTGAACACAGGAAGGGGAACGGGTGCTGTTCGCGCTCAGTGGCCAGCAGACGTGAGAGGCTCCTGAGTGAGTGCTCTCTCTCTCTCACCAGCTCCCGGGATGGAGTTCTGTTATCTCTGCCCCACAGAGCAGGAGACTGAGGCACAGATGGGTATGTTCAGCCGTGGTTGCAACTTGGGTAGGAGTAGACACACTGTGGAAGAGGCGACTGAGAACCAGCCAAAGCATTAACCTTCTCCTCCCCAGATGAGGAGCAGCAACAGATGGCTGGTGCCGCAGCCAACTGCTCACCCAGCTTGCCAGAGGACATGTGCTAGTTTGCAGAGAGGAACCTGGGGAGGGCGAGCATGAGGAATGATTGAAGACCACAGAGCCCAGGGGCTTCTGTGTACAGACTGCAGTCCCTGCCCCTTGAGGTTGCAAGGCATCCTGAGACCCTCTCCACCCCCATCTGGGTCCCCACTTACTCGCCTGAGGGCATTGTATTGTAACTATCTGTTTGCATTTGTGTCTCAGCCACTAGATGGGTGAGCTTCTCTGAACAGAGATCTTGTCTTAATAGGCTTTGTTACTATCCTTGTGTCCAGCACATAGTAGGTGCTCAATAAACGGCTGGTGTAAAAACAAATTCTTTCCTCCGAGTTGTAATAATGAAGCCCTAAGGCAATTTATAATAAGAAGCACAAATCCAAACCTATGTGCTGTATTTCTCACATTACCCCCACCCACTCGTATCTTCTGAGTTTTCAAATACCTGGATTGGGCATTTGAAAGATTTATGAGACAGGAACCTTGAAAATAGTGAGGGAAGTTTCAACCCCCCTTTCAATATTCTCTGATTATGGCCCTTTTAATCAATACATTCTAGTTACTGGACAACAATATCCACCACCTTGTTATATTTTCTTACCCCCTTAAATATGCATTTGATTTGAACAAACTCATTTTAAATTAAGATTTCAAGAGCTGTAGCCATGTGGTCAACAGATGTGTACCAGGTGCAATCTCACACACACACACACACACACACACACACACACACGCTTTAAGCTGCAGCTAACAGAAACTTGGAAATCTTTGCACTGTTTGGACTAAGAGACTCAGTTAACCATGGCTCGTATTCTTCCGGCTTCTAGATTGTGTTCGAGGGAGTGATAGGGAAAGGACGTTCGGGAGAGATTGCCATTGATGACATTCGGATAAGCACTGATGTCCCACTGGAGAACTGCATGGGTATGTGAATATCTGTCTCTTCGTGGCTCTTTCAAATAAGGCACCAAGGGCTGGGATAAGCAAGAGGAGGCAGGACACCATTTTCCAATGCAGTCGTTACCCAGTGGGTGGGGCAGCAACAGTCTCTGCAGGAGGTAAGGTGTGGGTGTAGTTGTGTCTTATGCTGGGTTCAGGGTGGGGGGTGGTGTGAGTGAGGGGAAGGCTTAGATCCCTGTTCCCAATCAGAAATAGATGTGCACTAAGTACGTGGAGGTTCAGGGTGCCAAGACCCCATCAGCAAACCCCAGCTTTTCGCAAAGAAAATGCTAGAGGACGAAAGCAAATGCCAGTCAAAATTATATGCTGGAAAGGTTTGATGGATTTAATGGAAGCCTTTACCGGTGAGCAAAAATATTACATATGTTATGTAAGAGTGATAACACAATTACCTGAGTAGCTCTTTTACATGAATGAATTGCAGAGCAAACTGTGGCATTTGAAGTAAGATTTCAGATTTTTCTTTAAAAAGAATGCCTCTAATGCCCAAGATTCCAAAGTCGTTGTAGGATTAGATATTTCAGGCCAGGTGACTGGCACGAGAAGGATATCATAACCATCATCTTGGTCAAAAGCACCTGCGCAGGCAGTCCACCTGAGATGTACACATTTTCTTCAGGGTCTCCTGCTGCAGATGAGGTTACCCTGACTGTGTCCCTTCAGAGCTGTGGACATTCCCCAAACCAAGAGGGGAACCCTGAGAAGGCGTGGGGGCTGCTTTCAGTCAGCAGAGTGGCTGCAGTAACTCACCAACTGCCTTTCTTGGCACACGAGCCCGGGCATGTGTGTGCTTGATGATGTCAGAAGCACCTGGGACCACCCCAGTCCCTCCGGGCAACTCTCAGGCCCCGGGCATCTAAAAGTAATCCAGGCTCTGAGAAAGTAATCAGCAGTAAGTGACTGATTATAATGCTTTTGGGACCCATTTTTCTCTGAAGGACTTTTTGTTTCAAAGCAACTTTGAGAATCCCACTCTGCCCCCGCCCCCCCACCCCATGGTGATGATGTGTTAGAGCCAGCCTAGAACATGTGGAAGATGTGGGGCACTCTCCACGGAGTGGTACAAAAAAACCTAGTGCAGTCATCTTTATAATATTCATCCAATTATTCACCCTAAATTCACCCAGTTATTTCTTCCCTTTAACTAAGTCCAATTTTTTGTTTGTTTTTTTCAGAACCCATCTCAGCTTTTGCAGGTGAGAATTTTAAAGGTAAAAAAAAAATTTATTTTTTTGCATGCTTTTTCCTTCCCCCATGTGGTGTGAATTTGGTGGGGGGAGTCAACCTCCAAATTTGTCAAATCTCGCAGGAGAAAAGAGACGCCACACCTTCCTGCCACTAGATGGCACTAGCAACACCTGTAGACGCGGGAAAGGGGATTGAGATCCTCACTGTCTCTTGTTTAATTAAAGTTTAGAAACCTATTAATAGAGACAAATCGGTTGCAGATAAACCTTTCAGCCTTGCATTGTCCAACGGGGAGCAATGAGGCTGAAAATGCAGGAGTGGTGAGAAAGCAGACACTGTGGGAAGACCGAACCAAAAAAAGAAAAAAATTCAGTATAAATTAAAAGTGAAATGAGGTGGCAATGATTTATCTTAGCCTGAAGATGGTTTCTTTCCAGTTCCAGGGTACCAAGGCATTAGTCTCAGTTAACCCTCAGTGAGGCACGGTGGCAGGCCGCTTGTGAGGGAAGGAAGTTAGGAAAGAGACACGGAAGTGGTAGCCTCAGGAGGAAGAATTGCCAGATTTAGGACCTGATGTCCAGTCAAGGGAATAAGGAGGTGCATTCGATGACTGGAGCTAGAGCACTTTAAATGCAGGACTGAAAATCGGAAAGGATGTGTTCTCCCCCAAGAAAGCAAAGAGAGAGCAGAGCAAAGTGAGAAGAATTGGGGATGCTTGCCTTATCCAGGTTAAAAAAAAAAAAGGCCTCCAGCCTTGGGTGATGCAATGTCGTTTGTGCTGTTACAATGCAGCAGATTTTACATTTTTCCCTCTTTGCAGTCCTATTAGCTGACACTGCTGAAGTTCTCACACTGGTTTCTAATGCCAAACATTTAGGAGCCACTCTAAATGCATCACTGCAGTTGGCTTGAGTGTAAAAGCACACACAGAAACACCCTCACTGAATGATGGGGGTTCTTCATGACCTGTTTGATGTCAGCAATTGTGAGGATTGCTGTGCCCTCTTTGTACTGGCTGGGCTTACCCCCACAAGTGGCAGCATTGCAGAGATAAGGGCAGCCATTTTTATATCTGACGTCTAGACTAGTTATCTTCACTCTCATTAATCTGTCCAGCTCTGGGCTAGAAAGAGATGAATTCCTGGTTTGCCACCTAGATGTGCTCCCTGACTCCAAATCATCTCACCCAATTTGCCACTCATCAGCTCTAAGACAGCCAGTGAGGAACAAAGCTGCAGACGACAGGGGAATGACAGACCGACATAGAATATATTTCCTTTCTTACCCTTCCTCGCGTCTCAACCCCACGCCCATTCCTTGTCCCACAGTTGTAAAAGTATTAAGAGTATTCATGTGCATACACTGGTGCTCTCTAGGGGTGAGGTTTATGTTAATGTAAATCCAAAGTACTGGAAGGAAAGCTGAGAGCCAAACTGAACGACTTGGATTACAGTCGAATTCGAGTTCTAACCTTCAGGACCCAAGGTAATGCTTATGTTGGTGAAGTGAAACGTGGATGTTGTTTCACCTGACTCTCTTTGGGTTGTGGAGACTCACAGCTCCCAGAAAGGCTGGGTAAAGACGTGCCAGTAGCTGCTGCAGACACTGTTTTGTGTGCACACCGTGTCAGGCCATGACTGACAAGTACAGTGGCTAAGTGCTAAGTGCTTCACTTCTGTAAGAGAATAAGCAGACCAGGGCACGTGCACTCTCCTTGAAACTGTGCTTACCATGAGACTTCACAGGCCAGTCATGCTCTCTTGTAAAAAATATACACATAAAATCTCATCTGAGCGGCAGGGCTCATTTAGCCAAAATAAACACAGGGCTTAGTAACTTGAAGGTAAGAATTTCCAGGGTGCTCCTGGTGGGCCGCTTTGAGGCTAAGCAAAGGCAGTGCACAAGTTGCATGGATTGAGCCATGGCTTTCATCCTGGAGGATGGCAAGCATCTTTGGGAAGAAGAAACCAAGGCTTAGGGAGCAGAGACTTGGCCAATGGACACAGTAAAGAGCAGAATCTGAACTGGGAATGGAGAATTTCATTCACCTTGGCACGTTTTACACGGAGATCTGAATTGGTAACCAGATGAATCTAGTGCCATGGGTATCTCCTTTCTGGCTGAGCCCTGTTTGACCACAGCATGCAACTCTGTGCCAGCAAACTTTTCTGTTTGAGAGAGGAGGGGACTGTGTGTTCCATCTAACCTAGTGACTCATATACTATTCCTCTTATGGTCAGGACAGCAGGAGTCCTCTCTTGATCAGGGCGTAAAATCAGCCTTTTCCCTCAAAAAATGGAAACAGATAAATCAGGTTTGGGCAGGCAAGGTATGGAAAGTTGATGTTGAAACACTACCAACCATAGCATTTACATTGTTAGTACGTTTTTCAAATTGGAGTGTTTTTCTTTTCCTTTATAAATTAATCATGCAACAGAAGTAATCTCATTCTTTAGGAGCAATCAATGTATAGGAAAATCTTTAGGGAAATACAGTAAAAGTGGCCTTTGGACCTGCAGTTGTTAGATGGTCTCGATCTTTTGTATTTTGAAGTATCTTTCATTTTCCGCCTCTTACTGATTTCTTGCCATGCAATAATTTTTTAAATTTAAATCATCCTGTGTTTTCTGCTGTGTGTGTGTATATATATACACACACATATATATATACATACACACACACACACACACACACACACACACACATTGTGTACCAGGATGTGAGTCAGTAATGAAGAAAAAGCTTGGAAGAAAAAGAGATCTGTGTTGAGAAGAGAGAAAGAGAAGACAGAATGAATAAACTGTGTTGTCATGTGATTTTTTTAAAAGATCCTTTTTTGTGGTTGTTATGAGTCACATTTTAAACAATGTAGCCTGGGTGTGCATTCTTTTCTTTTTTAAAGCAGTGGCTATAAACATGGTGCCGTCATGTATCTTTTTCTAGGATTTGAGCTTCAACAAATGAAAAACCGTGTGTATAGAGGGGAAAAAAAGAACCGAAAAGTGGTGTAATTAAGGTGATGGATATTTCCTCTTACCCAATACTTTCTTTTTTCAATAAAAGAAAAAAGAACAATAAAGAAGCCAGTAAAAATATATAAAGCCCATAATCAGAGTTCTGGGGTTGTTGACCAGGTGGTTATTTTTAGCAGCTCACCTTGGAGGCAAGAGTTTTTGTTCATGTTAGAGGCTGTGGGATCTGAGCAAAGCAGGGGCAGAGAAACGATCTGATGCCCCACCTGTGAGAGACTCATGGAAATCCCAGCTGGGTGCACCTGTGGAAGGTGGTTGTCAGAGGGAAGGATTCAGAATGACTGTCTTACGCTAGTGGATGCTAAAAGGAACATCAGTGTCTCCTGTTTCGGCTGGGAATGTGGGGTTTATGACTCACACCATTCCTGAGGTCCAGGGCCCCATTTCTTGGGTCTCCCTAGGTGCCTTTCTGCAGTCCTCCACAGTTCTCATCCAGACAAAACCAGGAGAAAGTGCACATCCACAGCTGTCTCTTGGGCATAGAGGGGAGCAGTATTAAGAGAGGCCCATTTTGGAGTAATGCTGGCTGGCATTTGACTCTATTCCTCAGGCTTTAAGTTCTGTTTCTTTGGTGCCAACTGGCCGATCTCTGCATTTTGCACCGTCATCTCTCCTTTCCCATTCCCACCCTCACCCTCTATTGCCTGCCTCCCAAAGCTTTGTCTGCCAGGGTAAGGTCCCCCATCCCAGGGCCTGGCCTCATATTCCCTTTCTCCCTGGACTCCCTTCCTCCCATGACTCCTTCTCCTAGAAGCACTTCTGAGATGCAGAGAGGGTTAAATGGTTTGCACATAACCGTCTGATGAAAAGCAGAGAAGTGTTCCTAACCCCCTGCCAGGGTTCCAGATAGGCAGCTGTAGTGTGTGAATCCTCCTCCTTGCCCCCACCCCCTTATGTCTCCAGCTGCCAGATTAAGGCTAGGTGTTGCGGAACAAGAAAGCATGGAGATCAGATGTGTGAAGCGGGTAACTGCTTGGTGGTCATCCTTCCCCGGGGGACACGGAGGTGTTCTTTGTGAGGTTCGCTGGAGCATGCTGCCTCTCCTGCTACAGAGGCCTGACAAGTCCCCTCTCCGTCAGTTTACCACTCATGTAAACAGCTGTCAAGGCCAGCTTATCTAGGGGTGGAAGAAAATGTTTTTCACCAACGTTTCCCTCCAAGAACACAGGGACAAGACTCAGTTTACAGAAAGTAGCATCAGTGCCACCAAAGAGTGTAAAGCATCCGAGACTTCAGCCAGTCAGAGATCTGAATTCGGAGGCATTTAAAAATGCCTCTAGATGTGGGAGCAATCCACATGGTTTCTGCCAACTCACTGAAAACAGCCCGGCGCCTCCCGCCACACCATGCTTATAGGCAGATGGAAAGAGTCAGTTCTCAGGGACGCCTTTGTTCTTGTGCGTCTTTTTCCAAACACACCAGAGGGCGTGACCACATTCTTCTACTATCTTCTGTAAACTTATCTAGAGGAGCCAACCTTTTTCTGTTTGTTTAATCTCACAAATTAAATAAACCTTTTATCTGAAATGTTCCTTCACCAGCACTTCATTTTTAACCTGTACAGAAAGGACTGTGCAGACAGGCCAGTCCTGAAACAATTCTGACATGCAGTGAGCCCTTTTTGAAAGAGAGGGAGAGAAGGCTTACCCTTGGTGTCTTTCAAAACACTTCTTTTGGAAACCTGGGTGACTCCCGCAGGTCCAGATGACATTTCATAAATGCAGCTATAGTATATGCTTTCTCATTTCAGTGATTCCGTGAGAAACTGACTTGACTGAGACACGCCAATCCTCAGACAGGTTCAGACAGAAATAGGAGACAGAAAGGAAGAGGACTGTTTCCCCTTCCCTCCCTACTTGGTTAGAGCAAGGAATCTGCAAACTTGTTCTGTAAAAGGCCAGACGGTAAATATCTTAGGTTTTACAAGACATACAGTCTCTGTTGCAAGTACTCAGCTCTGCCATTGTGGCATAAAAGCATCCATAAGCAATATGTAAACAAATGAGGGTGTCTGTGTTCCAACAAAACTTGATTTACACAAACAGGCAGTGGGCTGGATTTGGCCCACAGGCCACAGTGAGCTGACCCCTGGGTTAGATCACAGGCGGGGTTTTGTCCACCTGGTTCCAGCTGTGACTCTGCCACTTGGTAGCAGTGTACAGGTCCTCGGAGGACCCTGGGCCATCTCTTGGGTTTCACTGAGTGCTGCCCTGCCCTTCTCCACAATTATCCTCCAAGTGAAACCAGGAGAAAATCACTTGTCCTCTCAAGCTTTCAGGTCTCCCTTTGGAGGGTCATGAGGAATAAACAAAATGGTTCATGTGAAGCCCATCGAAGGAAATGTCCACTCAGGGTAGCCGTTGTTAAAGACATGTTTCCCAATTGCATATTAATTCAGTAACCCTATTTGCAGATAGGAATGACAGGAGCACTACCTCATGTGTAATTGTTTTTCTTATTTTCTCCCATGCCTGGTTTCTCAAACTTTAGTGTTTCTCAAAATTCAAATTCTTTGTGTTTGCATTGCTTTTCTCTAGGGGACTCAGAACTTTTACGGATGGGAGCCTGTGCAACCTTGCAAATGCACTTGGAGTTGAGTTATTGACTATTTAAATATCTGTTTCTCATTATCTCACACAATGGGAAAACTTTGTAGAGAATTTGGGGTGGGAATTAATGAAAAATAGTTCCGGAATTGAAAGCATTTTCTTTCCAGTTGAAAAAAGACATCGAGTAAGCGGTGGAAATTAGGTCAATCAAAGGGAAACTTCAGGTCAACAGATCAACCAACTCCAGGCAAGGTTGAATTCTCACCTACACTTTCACCCACCTAGCCCAGGCTCCTTTTTTGTCAAGCAATGGCTCGATCACCCCAGATGGCTGAAGGGGCAAGTGAAGCTAAAATTGCACAACTCAACAATTCGGGCATCTGGTGCAGGTGACATCCACCTAAAGTGGGCGCCTTTTTCTAATTTCCCAACGAGGTGCCGTATGAGCTAGCAAAATCCATAGCACTTTCTGAAAATAACTCTCCAGGGAAGTACCAGTAGGTCATCAACATTTTCCAGGGAGTCTGAACACTGGTCCACACATATTCCTCTATGCCATCCATCCATTTATCCATCCACCTATCCATTCATCCGTCCATCTGGCATTCATTGGATTGCTGCTTTTATCTGGGAAGGTGCTTTGGGTGTGAATTCAACCCCTACTGATTTATCATCTTCCTTTTCTCCGGCTGGCAAACCACAGCCTCATTAGCATACAGCCTCAGAGAGGCTAGAACAGAGCCAGATTCTAAACCAGCACACTCCACCTGCCTTTGGAGTTGAGTCTCTTTAGCTGGTGAATGTTCTGAGAAACTTTTAAACCCAACTGCAAGTCAACCAAGAGTTGCTTATAGGGGATCAGGAAGGGGTTGCTAGTCGTATCCTCTCTTTTCTAACATTAACGTTATTTCTAACCTTTCAACATTAAAAGCATGAATTCACATAGTACTATTTTTCATTTCTCCAAACAAATGCCCAAAGAAAATGTTTAAGGAGCCAGTATAATGTCCCCCAAATAGATTTTTGTCACTGAAGTTTTCTACATGTTGATAATTTCAGGGGAGAGAAGGATAGATAGAGAAGGGGAAGAGGGTCTTACCTAAAGTGGAATTTGTCTTTCAAGTAGAGCAGGATTCTGAGAGACTACGTCTGTGTCTCTGATTCTAAATATGTAATCCATGTACTAGCATTTTACCTTGCTTAGCAGGTGCCCTTGATTCTCTCCATTGTGCCCTAACACTGTCTCTTATCATAAGAAACACTGTAAGAGGAGCATGAAGACTTCCTCCTTCTCCAGCCTGAGCACTTTAAGCCATGGGTGGTGTATTTTGTGTTGGAAACTAGCATTTTGGCTGAAGGAAAGCAGACTTTTGAACAAAGATGATGTAGTGATGCAGGGAATGTGGGTAGTTGTGACCATGTTCTGCTTGACAAAAATTTGTGTTCCAACCTTTGTGGTCTGGTCAGGTACTTCTTCGGAGGGAAAGCTAATCCCTAGGGATTTATCACCTCCCTTTTCTTGATGGGTGAGCTGCAGCCTCATTAGAGGGCAGCCCTCACTATGGAGCCACATGAAAATCAGAGACAAACCCCAGGATACCCTTTGGGGAGAGGAGGGATGTCTCTGAGGAACTCCGGGGGCATCCCTTAACACTTGAATGTTTCCTGTGCATTTTTGTGAGCTCATGTTGAAAATCCAGCAGCAGGATGGTTGCCAGGCAGCAGATCTTCTTAGTGACCTGAATAATGAGTTGACACCAGTTCACTGTGACTTGCAAGCTGGCCATTTCAAGAAACCATTTCCAGCACCTTGCTTTCTCTTCCTCTCTGATTCTATGCATAATTTCCACCATGGCCACAAATATGAGAGAGAGAGGCCTTTCTCTGCTATGGTGATGAAACTAATAAAAGACAGAATTAGTTTGGGGACAAAGACAAAGAGGGCAGGCAATAAGGTGGGAGAAGATGAAGATGAAGACAGGGACATTCAAGGGATCCTGGGATTCTGGGGTCATTTCTACCCCAGGGGATGTGGATGTGGCTGTCAAAGTGTGTGCAGAGCAACACATCCTTGTCAAAGCTCTGCCAATGTTGTGGGATTTCTGGTCACCCAAGCGGTACCAATGAACCTGCACCCTAGCAGAAGGGGATTCCAACAGCAGGAGAAAGCAGTGATTAAGAGCTAGGAAGCTGAGCAAGCTTTGGAATATTTTCCAAGAAAAATGTTCTCATTTTTCTATCACTTCTGAGAAGACATTAGAAGGTCTGACCCACCTCTCACCTATTCCCCAAATCAAAGAGAAGAGTTCTGATGTTCAGGCTGCAGGAATTAGAGAACGCCGACTCAGAAATAGGAGTCTTAGCCTCAGTTCAGTGTTTGATTCACCAAGCATTTACTGAGTGCCTTCTTTGTATAAACCCTTAGGTATGGATGACAGCAAATTCCTCGTGATGAGAGTAAGTTCCTCTGCTTAAGGAGCTCTGAATCTCAGGGTGGGTAGTGGAAGGAGGCATGAAAATATAAATGAGCCCCGTCTGCATCTCAAGCAGAGGGGGACCACCAATGCATGAAGGAGCCAGCAGCACTTCCCACCCATGGCTCCCCCTCCTGGGGCACCCCATGAGTAGAGAGGATGCATCTTTCTGGCTTAACGCAAGCAGCTAGGGAGGCATTTTTCATAGGAGAAGCATATATCATTTTTCAGAAGTAAAGATCATGTCTGGTTTTGGCAAGCTCAAAAACTCCTAGTCCCTTTCTGGGCCAGATTCTCATCTGATGTAAATCTTTGGGAGAATCAAGTTGTAACACTGCTTTGCATCGAGTGGGACTCCAGCCAGTCTTTCCCCAGAGTTACCCTGGGCTTAAATCTACTACATAATCTCCATGGCAACCAGCGGCGGCCAGTGAACGTGGTTGCCTTCTAAATACTCTGCCAGCTTCTCTTCCCTGCTCTGTCTTTTCTGTCATTAAGAATGATCTCCCTCCCTCTGTCTCACTCACTCTCGCTCTCACATACCCTCTGTTATTTTGTGCCCACATTTTTTGTTGCAACTTCCCTTCCAATCTGCTTTTAAAAATCCTCCATCCAATTAAAAAGATGAGGATGCATTAGTCATGACTTAACAGTGGTGATTGACCTGTTTAGGCAAGACCAGGCTAATTTCAATGGGCACAGAAGCCTTGGCAAGCCAAAGTGGAATTTACCTTCAAGTCTAGCCAGCCTAATTAATACATTGTTGCTGAGAATGCTGGCCAGCCAGACCAAATATGGTGTTTCCACCACTCAGGAAATCTGCCTCACTGAATCCCAGAAGTCATGTCAGCATCATTTACTTGTATGTATTTGTGTATGTGTATGTGTGTGTGTGAGAGAGAGAGGGAGATGGAGGGAGAGAGAAGTATAATGCTTCCATATATTATAAAGTAATTGTGGTTAAACAGAAAGAAAAGAGATGTGTAATCCTACCATTCTTGGTTGAATCCCATACTTACTATTTAACTAGCTGTATAACCACTTAATTTAACCTCTCTCCGCCTCTGTTTCCTCATCTGTAAAATGGGTCTGACAGTAGCTACCTCCCAAGGGGGTAAGTAGGAAATAATGCAATCGTTGAGAAGTGCTTGGCAGGTGCTAAGGACTGAGTGCCACCTTAGTCCCCCATCCCCTTCCCTGTACGTCCCAAAGCATGTGTGTGTTTCTTTCTTTCTTTCTTTTTAGTCTTTTGATTAGTCTGCATGCTCTCAGCCTAGCAACACTCTTCTGTGTCTCTCCACCAGGGGGCACCCTCCTGCCAGGGACCGAGCCCACAGTGGACACGGTGCCCATGCAGCCCATCCCAGCCTACTGGTATTACGTAATGGCCGCCGGGGGCGCCGTGCTGGTGCTGGTCTCCGTCGCGCTGGCCCTGGTGCTCCACTACCACCGGTTCCGCTATGCGGCCAAGAAGACTGATCACTCCATCACCTACAAAACCTCCCACTACACCAACGGGGCCCCTCTGGCGGTGGAGCCCACCCTAACCATTAAGCTAGAGCAAGACCGTGGCTCGCACTGCTGAGGGCCGAAGCAAGAACAGCACCCAAAACAAATGAGAAAGACTGCAAACACGTTGCCTCGATTTTGCACTTTTTTCTCCTCGCCTAGTTTCTGTGTGAACTCTCAGACATCTCTCTCCCAGGTCCCCAACCCTGAGCACTCTTAGCAATCCCAACCATCCTCCTTGGGTTCATTTTGGTTTTTGGTTTTTCTTTTTCCTTTTTGTTGATTCCAAACCAACAAACCCAACTCTAATGCTGCATCTTGGACTATCCGAAGAGATCCACCCCCAAGCACTCCACAACTCAAGGCTCAGCTGGTTTTGTTCCAGAGACTGGTTCGCTTGTTTTTTCCCCTTGCCTTATCCCATACCTCCTCTCAGTGGACAGTCTGCCAGGAGACGTGAGGGGAAGCCTGGATCTGTGTGTATGTACATAGTAGACATGTGCGTGTGTGAATAGCTGTCTGTGTGTGGGTGTGTGAGAGAGAGGCTGGTTCATTGTGTGTGTGTGTGGGGGGGGGCGGGTGAGTGTTCAGAGAGGGCCCCTTTAACTCTTGTGTTACTTCTCCTGGGGTACATTTTACAGGAAAATAATATACTGTACAAGTTTTGTTTACTTGGAGAAGAGATTGAAGCTTTTTGTTGCCTTATCTAGCTCTGGCTGGGTTTCTGTTGGCTGCCATTATCATCTCCAGGTACCTAAAGAAATAGAGGCCACATGGGATGCAGTGTGGCCTCTCCCATCCCTATCCCCATCCCCGACCCACCTGACCCAAGAGAAGGTTCCCCTAGCACACTCAGACAAGACCCCCTTGTCTTCTGGTGTCTTTGAAATGTCAAGATAACAGCCATTGGGTGTGTACGGAACCACCTCTCCAGCCCTGAAGCAGATCTGTCTCATGTTGCCTTATAAAAGAGAAGCTCATAATGAATGTTTAGCTTTTATCAGTTACGTCCAATCTTGGAATAAGTCATAGAGAATAACAAGTCTGGGACTGATGTAGGAAAAACAGTAGTCTATTTAAGTTGAGAGCAGGAGGAGGTGGATGAGAGAAGGGAGGAGAGGGAAGAACTGAAATGTTGTCTCCTCGCCCAGGGTGGTTATTGGGCCCAACCTATGATGGGATTGAGTACGAAGGTTAAAAACTGTATACTTTGGTATTATATTGGTCATTGTAATAGCAGTTGTAAAATATGGGGGAAAAGGGGATCATTTGCTTTCCTTTCATGGTGTTAATGTGTGCCTGAATCTATAGCCACTAAAATGTAAGGCTGTCCACCTGACTTATTTAAATATTATGAGAGAATAGAAAGTAATCCATTTTGAAGTGTACCAATGTGCTGCCCCTTAAAGCATTCATAGCATCTGGCAAATAGGCCCTTGTAGGCTGGCCTGGCGTATCCAGATCTTGCTGCATCGTCACAGAGAAGGTCTAGTGAAGATGTAACCATTGCTGCTCATGTGTCTTCTTGAAGCAACAAGGGGAACAGGATGTAAGAGAGAAGTTGCTAATGATACTACACAAAGGACGGATTAAATAATGAAGTCAATTTCATTGATAGAAAATGCAAATTTTAAGAATCTCAGTGTACAAGGGCTCAGCCTTGGGAGCATTTATTTTTTACCTTCCTGCTAAAAATCCACTGGGGAGGTATAAAATTCACTCCAAAGAAGTTTGCCTGGGCCAAAAGCCTCCGGGTTCCTTCTGAGAACAAAATACTAATGATTTTTTTTTTTTTTTTTTGGCTGCTTGGGAGAGACTTTCAGCATTCTTTCACAATATCCAGATATGTCCCTTCAGCACACACACTCAACTTTCTCATCTGGTTCGTTTCATCCTCCCGAAAGAATGGTGCTCTCCCACTCTTATTCTATTTCAAAGAGCTACTCTGTCTCAACCACAGCAGCCCTGCCAAGAAAAGACAAGATGAAAGGCTAGAGCATGTGCTACCTTGAGATTTCAAGAAGTGTCCTACCTCAGCTGAAGACGGAGAAAGAAACGGGGAGTGGGGAGGGGATCAGCCCAGGGTACCATGTGATGACTAATATGCCACTCATTAAGGGCTTTTATCTCGGCTGTCCACATCCAGTCATGCATTTGGGGCCAGGCATGCTTGTAAAATGATTGACATTCCTGTAGGCGCCCCATAGAAGTGTGGCGTCGAGAAATTGTATCTGGAAAATGCAGCCAGTGTAGTGACCGACTAAGTTACCATATACCCTGGTGATTCCCCTTCTGTAACAGAAGATGACAACAACTTTGTGAACTTTCTGTATCTTTATCTGATGCCCCAAGTGGCATCTTTATGTACATGCCTTAGTTGAGAATATGAGACTGCTCTAATCTTTGTGAATCCCTTCACACTTCAGCTGAGGATGTCACCTCTGTCTCTCCCCACCCCACAACCTCTGCCTTTGCTCTGTCTACCCCAGCAATTTTCATAGTGTTATCCAGGTACTATGCTAAAAGGTCAGCTCTTCTGTAAAATGCCATGCTTCGCAGCTTTAAAAAGCAAAATTCTGTATTTCACGGAGGGAGGGAAGGGTCACTCTCTTCTAAGAAAATTAGACTGGACAGGCGAATGCATGCATGCATGTGTTTAGAGTTGCTTCTCAGAAGACAAAGAGATGATAGCAACTATTAAAATACAAATGAATGAATGAATGAATGAATGAATGAGTTGAAGGCCTAGCTCGGTCTGATAAAGCTTTTGCCTTAGTAGAGGTTTTATGTCAACACCTTCAGGAGGGAAGCCGTTATTTCTGAGTTGAACTCCCCTTCCTTGGTATTATGCTAGCAATTGCCATCACTTAGTTCCTGGCGAAGGCAGAAAAAAGAAACAAAAAAATCAGCATTGTCATTGACAAAACTGGATGCTGAAGATGAAGTAAAATTGTCTTTTCCCTTGTCCCACATTTTTGGGATTAAAGCCAGAATTGAATAGGAAATACAGTAATATTTCTGAAGTTGATAGCCTATCTTTAAGAAGACCCTGTCTTTAAAATGAAACTAGCAGGCAAACACCTAAATAATCGAAAATTACCAAAGAACAACAATGAAACAAGAAAACCTAAAGATTTTTACTTCCTATTCTTATTCCTCTCCTTATTACTGTGACACCCCTTGCGTTGCGCAGTTGCCTGTGTGTCAAAATAACTTGTGGACGTTGGAAATTATTTGAAAATGTATTGTGTGGAATGTAATAAAATGATGATATTTTTATACAAACATCTGAGGTTTTTTTTCCCTTTGCCTGTGAGAACAAAGTTGAAATGTAGGCTTTGAGCAAACCAATGCTTCCAAAGTTTACACATCACCTTCTGAGCTACAGGGCATTTCTGTGGGAGGTAGGTGGGTTTTCTCCTTGAGGCTGAATGCCAACTTTTCCTTCTTTTTATTTTTATTACTGCTTGTTAGGATTTTTATCCAATTTGTGCAGCTGAGACAACTTTTATGATTGGTGTGGGATTTTGCAAAAGTTGCTAAGTGCTAAATTGCTAAATGAGATTCCACAAAATTTCTCTTGATGACAAATCCCTGGAGATTAGATTCTACTTTCAAAGGGCTCCGGGGGAGTGGTACCAGCTAAGCTGAATCCTGTACTCAGCTCTGCAGAGACAGATCACTTCCTTTGAAGAAGCAGCAGTGACATCTTACCCCTCACCTACCCAATTATTACTTCCACAGGGATGTGAATCTCCCATTTACGAGCACTTTCCCAGACTAAACGGGAACTTGTAGCATGTTCAGGGCTGAAAGATATTCTAGATTTCATTTTTGAACAGGTAATGAAGATAATTAGATGATGACGGTGGACATGGAGCTTTCGGAGTGGGACATTTTATGAAAGGAACACTATAAAACTTTGAGCAGAGGCACTTGGGGAAACTTACTCAAAAGGCCAAGTCTTTCTTGATGAGTATTTTTCTTTGGTCCTCCTCTTTGGATGGCGACCTACTTATATAAAATATTTCTATCAGAGGGGGACTGGGTTGGGTGGGGTGGGGGAAAATCTAGGCAAGACAGCCTCCCAGCAGTTCATGGTTTCTAGATAGTGGTCAAGAAGAGGTCACAGTAATCCTATTTGCAGATAGGATTTCCCACCACCCCTATTCATGGGATTTATCAGAGGCCTTCTGATAACCTGGGAGCCCTCCTCAGGGGTCCGAGAACCATCCTTAAAGGTCCTGAGAAAATGCACATGTTCAGAAGATCCTATTTCTGCCAGAGTCCTGGTTTTCTTCCTAACCAAACCTAGATCCAGAAAGGAGTGCTTTTTACAGCTGTAAATCCTGTCCAAGTGCTGCTAAAAGGAGACAGATTTCCGGTTTTTAGATCTCACTGGAAGTTCTGTTAGTACAGATGGTTCAGTATAGATGTCACTATCTGTCCTTCGCAGGAGAATAAAGTAGAATGTCTGTGATCACAGCATTTTTTGTTTCCCCAGTGACAAGCTCAATTACCCCTTTTGTCTAAATAACATTTGGCTTTCCTCAAAGCCATTTGTTCCCATTAGTAAAGAATGAAATAAAACATCTCAAAAGTGTTTATTTCAAACAAAGACCCAGGCTCAGTCAACATTTCCTTGAGCTGACCTGGGACCAAACTTGCCAGACTGAACTAAATTAGCCATCACTTATGCTTTGTTGGCATTACTGTTTTTGGAGCCACCTTTGGGAAGTTTCCCACCTTGGTTCCAGTCCCAAGACTTATTTTAAGGGTACTTACTCCCCCTAAAAGGGCAAGGACTGTTACGACTCCAATCTTAGATGTCAAACAGGGCACTGTTACCACCAAACACTCCTCAGTGTGGCATTTCATGTGTAGCCCAAGCATAAATGTTGAGAAATTGTGTTTCCACAGATCATAAATACCAGATGTCAAGGCCTAGTCTGGTCTGTTTCTGCTCCTACCTGGTTCTTTGTGATGGTTTTAGCGTGTGTTCTCTCTTCACCCGCTGCCCTCCTAGCTCAGATAACTGAAGCCCAGCCAAGCTGATGTGGCACAGTGTTTATTTTCCTCACCCGTCTTCACGGCCTCTGCAGTTGTTCTGCACAAATGTGTGGCCTTTCTGTAATCTCTGATGAAAAGAGCTACATCCTGAAGTTTTGATTTGCCTGCATTGTGGGCTACACATCTGAGCCAAACTGCAGATCTGTAGGTGAAGGCTTGTTTTTCCTCTTTAATTGTGCAGATCGCTGGGGCTCTCACAGCTATAATTTGCCTTTCATCCACTTTAGTGACAGCCCAAAGAAAACACAAAACAAATCCAACCAGAGAAAAGGGCGGGGGGTGGTGAGGGGAACACCAGCTGATGATCTTACAATCAGCAGGGAAAAGAATCACCTTAGACAAATAAATTAGCAGCTAGGAATAGTGTAGGATTTAATTAAGCCTGACACAGATCAGGTGCACCACAGTATGTATCGAGGTCAGATACAATCAGAAACCCACACCCTTAGGGGTCTTCAGGCCACAAGCCTGGGCCAGAGTATGTTTGCCTTGACTGCTTGGAGGTGTTCTGTTTGGACCCAAACCTAAACACTGAAGAGAGACAAGATTTGGGATATCGCCAAGAGCAAAACCTTATTTAGCATGGTATGGAACAGTGGAGAATCTAGCTGCTTCAGTATAACCAAGCCAAAGCCATTCTTGCCCCAATCCCAGTGGATAAGAGACCTGGAATCATCTCCTTTCTACTGGGTAAAACAGTTGTTCTTGGCCTTTTCTGTCACTGACCCCCGAGAGCCCCCAAAAGCTAAAGTCTCGTGGGCATTGGACCAAGAAATAGGAAAAACCACTTGAAGGGTCAACAACAGAGGTACTGGAGGAGGACTGTTATGTGGGAAAACCTCTTTTCTCGGAGTTTCATTGCTTGAGAGCTTACTGATACTGATGATACAGGGAGGTTGCTGGCGGGGGACTTTATAGTAACTGGCTGGGTTTCTTTAACTCACAAACATGCTCAAAAAGTACAATAATACAGAAAAAGCAAAAGTTGATTTCATTGTTGACCAATCCCAGTCGCCTCCCCAGAGGTAACTGTGAAGAATGGTTTGAGGAGTATGTTTCCAGGCCTTGTTTTATACCTTTACAAACATGTGTGTGTTCATGTTGAGTTATGTGGTTTGGTTAAGCTGGGGTTTAGTTTGGTTTCATTTGGTTTTGTGTAAATGATAGCATAATGTTTGCTTACTATATTGGATGACTTGCTTCTTTTCGTTTGACATCTTGAGAGTAATTCAGTACATACCAATGCATCTACCCCATCCTTTATATCTGCAGCATAGCATTCTATATTGTGTTGATATGCCAGAGTGTATTAACTGCTCCCCTGTTGACGAGCATTCAGATTGTGTCTAGTTTTTTTCTGTTTTGTTTTGTTTTGTTTTGTTTTTTAACTATTATAAACAATACTGCAATGAACATCCTTGAAATTGCTTCTTTGGGCATGTGTTTTACAAAGGATAGAATTTCTGGGTCAAACACATCCCTGTTTTCATTTTAGTAGGTGCTGTAAATGGCTGAGGTTTGCCATTTAAAATGAACCTGTCCCTGCTTGAGAGCACAGCAGAAACTAGTGGACATCCTGGCTGTAGAGCCCCTGCCACATTTGCCCAACCCACATGATCTCTATGCCGATCTCTCTCTACAGTGGGTGTGTTGCTTGCAAGAGAAGACCTTGGGCACTTTTAGCTGAAGAGAATTTTAAACTCAGGGAGTGTTTCTTCAGAACTTTCTTTTTTTAAACTGCCAACTTATGGGGAATATGGACCTGGCTCTAAGTGGCAGCTCCCCAGAGCTGTGGCGGCTGTGTCACTGGAGTTAATTCTGTCCCTGGGTTCAGCAGGCAGAGAGTCCTGTTCTCCATGATTAATGAGTTCCACTTGGTTTCTTCAAAGAGTGCCTGTGCTGTGCCTTGTTGTTATATATTTATGTTTTCTACTAAAAAATTTATGTAAAAAATATCCCTTAAGGTCAGTATGCAGTATTGTGCTGCAGACTAAACTATTCCAGCAGCCAGAGGTAAACCTACATGCAAAGAAAAAGTCTCAAATTTGAGAGGCCTTGGACCCCAGGCCCCCACCCTGGCCCTGAGAGGAGCAGACCTTGTGGACTTCCTTCTGAAGAAGTTTGGGGTTGCAATACCCAAAGGAAAAGCACTAGGCAGTGAGGTGGTTTTCTAGTGGGGTGTTTATAGGCATAGGCAAAGCTACTATCCCCCACACGGGCCAGTAGCAAGGAATGGTGGGTGGAGGAGAAGCCCAGAGACCTGTCAGTCCAAACACCATTTCTAGCAAAAGCACTGCCCTCATTTCTATGGTGTGCTAAGAGAAAAGGATCATAATAAAGTGGCTTTGACTTTGGACATAACGGAGTGTCTGTGGCTATATAGATCCTGTGTGGGCTTTCTCTGATCTTGCCAAAAATCCAGGGCCATTGCCTCCTGGGCATGAGGCATGAGTATTTAACTCAGGAAAGAAAACAGCACAAGTTGAGATCTGAATGAACTAGAGTACATCTCTCTCTCTGACACACACACACACACACACACACACACACACACACACATACACAGTGCCTTGTTTTGTCTTCTCTGTGTAATTGTGCAAAATTAAATCCTTTAAATATCATGAACATTCCCAAAAACAAAGGCTCTGCTCCAGAATTGGAATGATAGTATACCATGCCATGGCTTTCAGCAATACCAGTTTCTTTCTCCAGCAGCAGGACTTATTAACAGGATACCTGGACTGGACTTCCCCGCAACTTATTAAAGAGCAGCCAGCTCCAGTAATGATGGGTGTGCAGAAAACCTTGAGCCAGAGGCAGTCTTGACCAAAGTCTCATTCTCCAAAGCCTGCTAGTTATTGAAGCTTCATTTAAGCACAAAGAACCTTTTTGTCTCTTTGTGTTTTCTTACTGCCACCCAGGGCCTGCTAGAATAGGAATGAGGATTTCAGGGGCTGGTGTGGGCTTCCCCATGGCTTCTCTAGAGCAGTCCCACAGCTGTCATTGAGAGTGAGATGGTAGTTATTAGGACCTAGATGGGGCCTACATGGATGTGTCAAAGGAGCCCCAGAGATACCTCATTCGCCTTGGCCAATTGTGGTCCAAGAGTATGAGCCCCATATTAGTGTTTACAGGGTCCCTGGGCCCACAAGCCCATCACTGCTTTCTGGCTCTGCCCCTCCTGATGTGGCCATGGTCTCCACCTCTTTCTCTGTGGAGGAGCTGGTGACCACTCATCTGCCTTTCTGCCAGGTGCAGTTTGTCTCCAACCTCCAAACTCCCCTTTCTGCACCTTCCCCCTCTCTTGGTGACCCCTTTTCTTCTCTGGCATCCTTACACTTTCTCTACCCCTTCATCCATCAACGCCTTCTTCAGAAAAGCATGGGTCAGATTCCTTGACACAGATGCCACATGGCTACTTCCTCCAATAATTGCATTTTTACAGGGGACCACACCTGAAGCCAGAGGAGTTAGTCTCTGAGTAATTACGGTCCTTGGCCACCAGCAAGCTACTGGGGGAAATCATCTCTTGAATGGGCAGAGAGAGGTACATTTTTGGTAGCTGTAAAATGATATCACAGAGTCGTTGATTCTTATTCATTCTTGTGTTCAGAAGAGGAGCCCATCTTTTAAGTATAGTGAATTCTCTTAGTGACATACAAGTGTACAGTTTCTTTTCAAGGACCCACAAAATAAGAGGGGCTATCTTTAAGAAGACATTCTTCATATTGGAAGTGGATACAGTTTTGATTCTTCAACTCCGTTTTTCTCACTTGTCCAAGGTTGTACCAAACCACTCCATCTGAGTGACACAGTGATGTTTCTAACATGCACACCTCAAATATTGGAACTAGACGAAGGGAAAAATTTCAAAGCCCACTGGAAAAAACTCCCTAAGATATAAAGATATATGACTTTTTCCCCTAGCATATCAGGAAAAATTAAGGCTACAGAAGAGGGGAAAAAACAACAGGTTTTCCCTGAAATGCTGTTTTTGCCACCCTCATGCCCTAAGAGAAGGTAGCCAACAAAAGAAATGAAAAGAGCCAATTGCTTGTTCACATATCTGTTTACAACAATGGAGAATAGCTGATTTTTCAAAGACTTGGGGTAAAAAAGAGGTTCTAGAATTTTCTTTCATCAGCTTTGCTGTGGTTTTCCAGTCCGCACAATTGTGAAGCCTGTCTTTATAGCCAAACATGTCTCTGGCTGCATTTTTCTTCTTTTCATGCCATTGTTGGGGCTCATTGGAGGCATTCTGGCCTCAGCTACTCATCCGCCTCCACACTTGAAAGTATTACTAGGTCTTTTCACGGTCTTCTTGTTTGCAGTCAGTATTTCCAATTCTTTTTAGTGTTTCCTTCTAGTTATTCAACAAAAATAATAGAAACGAATGGCTAAATTCAAGATCAAACTCTTCCGGTAATCTCATACCAAGCCCCCTCCTTTTTTTCCCACACTTGAACCATTTGAAAAATTCCAAAAAATATTTTTTCCATGACCTTGCCTAGATTTGGCTGTAGCCCAAGAGATAAAAACACATGATAAAGGCTCTTCTGATGGTGCTTCTAAACTCAAGCCAAACCCAGCAAGGAAGGAATGGCTCTCAAGTAGCCCGACTTCTTAACGGAGGAGATTTGGCAAAGTTTAGATCAACACCTGAACATTTGGCTCCTTATTGCAACTTGGATGAACAAACTGAATTGGGAAATTAAGTGTAGTGGGGAAGGGGGACCTTCAGCCAATGCTAAATATTAAGCTGAATTAAACTGAATTTTGAAGTGCCAAGAAGAATCTCCTTAGTCCTTTGTTATTTATCTTTTACTGAGGTCTCAGTGTTGTATTTCCTGCTGGGATTAAAAGAGAATGGCTTAGAGAAATTTCTGGAGGCTACTCCCATCTGAAAAATCCAGCGATTTAACTGGCCCATGGGGTTCAGAAATTGGAATCAAGTTCAACAAAGGCACTAAGTGGCCAAGAGCTTATCCCAAATAAATCACAGCCCCCAAACAAGGTGTTGAAAATCTATGGCTTACTCTCAGTTCTGCTGCTGATTTATTCAATGACTTATTGCACTTCTCTACCTTCCCTCCTCAATTTCATCTCTAAAGTCAAAGTGATGACACCTGGGACCTGTGAACATGAATGATTTCAGTGGTTTCCTGTGTGTAAGCGGCTCTTTGATCCTGGCCTTCAAGGCTGGTAGAAGTGTGGTGGGTTAAGTGGATGTACTAAGACTGGCTTTCCATGAGGTTTTCTCAGCCCAGCCTCAGTTAACATGGAGGCTTAAAACTATGGGCACAATTTACCCACTTTGTCTGTTCCTCAGTCACCAATTAGTAGGACTGAGTCCTGAGCCAAACAGGCAAGTATTGAACACATGGAAATTCATGGGTTCTCTTGACCTGTCCTTTTTGTGGTCTTCTCTTTCTGTGCACACCTTAAAACAAATGGTTTCAGGGAGTGGCCACTCCCAGGAGAGGACAGAGTTAGGGTGAAGAATGGGGCAGTGAGCATCGTGAGGCAATGCAGCCCTTTTGTTCAGAAGTTGCCTTGTCTCCCTCAACCATTACCCTCTTCAAAGAGCCCTCATCAGAAAGGCCCTCATACCTTTCTCATTTCCTTCCTGTAAAGACAAGGGAATTCTAGAGCAGAGGAGAGCATCAGTGTTTACTTTACAGAGGAGCAAATGGAGACCCAGGGAGGTCAATGACTGGTCAAGGCTCTGACACCTGAGGCAGAACGAGATGGGAGGTAGGCATTCCATCCCCAGCCTGGAGCCCTCCACATCCCACACCACTTCCTTCAGTGCAGGGTGATGCTGCCACTCATCAGGCTTCTGAGTGTCTCTGCTGCACACTCCGGATGACAACCTTGTCATCAGCTTCAAGCAGGCCTCTTAATCCACTGCTCAGGGTTGGCATGGAAGGGACTTTTCAAAGAAACGAGCACGTCAGTGACCTGAAATGATCTGTGTATGAGTGTCCCAAGGGCTGTCTTAAAGTATTTATCCAAAAGTAACCAGTGGTTTGGGGCAGACTTCTCGCTTTCCTGGCCATATTGTGAAGCTCCTTTACAATGCAGGAAGTAAACAGTGTCAAGGCCAATACGCTCACAGTAGAAACAGCGAAGGCTGTGAATTTTCTGTAAGAAACTGCAGAAAAGCAAACTAATGAAGGAATGCTAATCCCAAATAATCCTAACTTAGAAGAAGGAAGAAAATGAGAGAGACAGGAAAGATAAAAAGTGTGTGTGTGTGTGTGTGTCACAGAAAGAGAGAGTGAGAGAGAGAATGGAAAGGGCCATGAGAGAGGGCCTTCTTATTTGAGGACTAAATCATACTCAGTAGGAATTTCCAGGCAGCAGGTTGGAGTGTCTTGGGGTGTGTCTCCTGAGCATCATGTGTGGTCTTACACTACCAGGCAGTGTTCCAGGGAGAAGCTTATTTCATTAGAAGAGGTTGGGTTTGTGACTCGGTATGGCTGTTCACCTTTTGTGCCATAGTGTTGCAATTTATTGACAAACACACTAGAGAATATTTGACTCTTCTAGGGTGGAGGGTGTTTCTGGAATAGTCCTGTGGGTGTTTTCATAACTAGTCACCCTGGTCTCTCATTCCAAAAAATCAGGACAACAGATGAGTGAGACATTGAATCATGCTTCACCGTGTACCTACTCTGTCTCTTGATGATGCGAGAAGGGACACTGACCAAAACAAGGTGACTTTTTGGCCTGAGACTGATCTCCATATGAAAATGACCAGAGTTTTGTGAAGTTGGGTTGTGTTTGTTTTTAAGCAGTAGACACCGTGCCCACTTGATTACTCAAGCTCTGTAAAACCCCTTCTAGTCATTCATTTGGAGTTGACCTCTTTCTCTCACTATGCTGTCTGCAACAGCTAGGGAAGGGGATAGGTGTTAGGGATTGGGAGGGCAGAGATCTGACTCTCACATAGATATATGCAAGGTGGGAGATTTGTGGCAAAGCAAGGCGATCTCTTTGAATTCCTTGATGAGCCTGATATGAATGAATGCAAGCCCAAAGACAAGAGATTGGGTGCCATGTTTGAAAGCATTTCTATCAATCAGACAGATAAAGGAGAAAGAAATCTCCCAATGCCCAACTTGCAGTAGCCTCAATTCCAAAGTATCCTGCTCCCCACTCCCACATTTTCCTTCCTGGTAGTGGCCCAAGTTCATTTGCCCAGTCCCTGCCCTGCACTCCAGCAGCACTTTGGAGTCCTCTCCACAATGCCTCGCTTTCTTTCATGCTAATTTGGCATGGGTGAGTCTTCACTTCCCAACCACACTGAAGGGCTTTGATGGTAGACACCTGGTCCCTTACATCTTTATTTTCCAAAGTCCTCAATTTGTCTCCCAGCCATGCAGTAAGCCCTCTTACTAAGTTGGTGTTAGGTTGGTTAGTTGGTTAATGAAAACTGCCCTTTGAAGAACAATGTAATTTAGTTTCCTGCTCTGGGTGATGCCTATCATGGAAAGCATGAAACCCCAAATTTCAGATCCCCACATCTTCAAGTTCATGAGAAGCCCCTCAAAGCCCTACTCCATCAGAGTAGTGAGCGAGTGAAACAGGCAACCAAAGTGTGTATCCAGTCAACCTGGATCTGAGATAAGGCAGACTCTTTTATCTTATTAGAAGGGGGCAGTAGGGATATGGTAGTAGTTACAGTGCCCCAGCCACACCCAAAGAACTTGAATGCAGACTGGGGATCTACCCTGGCCCTAATACAATATTTGAGAGTATTTGTAGTCAGGCTGACCTGAAACTGAATCCACACAGGGGCCTAGAAGGAAACAGGGTCATGGGAGCACAAAGGTTGAAAGCAGAACTTGTGTGGGTGGTAAGATCCCTTCCTGACCTGCATTCTTCTAGAGGTGCGGCCCATTCCACTCTCCCGAGCCCATCTCACACTCACAAACACACGCATCCACTAAAACAGAGTTCTGGAAGTTCTTCTCCAAGTTTTCCCCATTGAAAACAAAATTCTGAGTCCCTGGTTCCTTTCTCCCACTCTCTCCTGATGTCTGCCCTGACTTCGGCAGCTAGGTCCGCCATCCTGCGGCTGCCATTTCCCCTTTCCAGGGAGCTGCTGCCTCTACCCTCTGCCTTGGGCCCCTAGTTCATCATTCTCCCTCCTGCCTCCCAGAGGCCAGTAGCTTTACCCCTTGGTTTTCCTGGTAGCCACTTACCTGCCGCACCTTGCCTTTTCTTTGCTAGAACTACAGGGACCTGGTGAGAGAACCACATTCCTTCCTGCCAGCCTCCTAAGGAAACAGGCTGCAGTTTACCTACCAGGCTAAACAGAAAAGGAAAGTGGCCGGCAAAGGGCAAAGATGCTTTTGAGAGAGAGAAAGCTCTTAATCAAACACAGATATCAAGAATATTAGCAAGGGGACTAGAGAAAATTGCTATCAAAGTAAATGGTTTTTTGTACAAATGTTCCCTTTATTTGTGTTTTCCCCAGTGTGCTGTTCTTTCTTTAAGGCTTGGTGAACAGATGCGTTTTTGAAAATGTTGATTAACTTATCCTTTTTTTGACCCCCTTCCCACTCACTCAAACTCAGGGGAGCAGTGATTATACAAAAAGCCAAGTCAAGCCACTAAAGTGTTCTTCTTCACCTTAAGTAGCCTTTGATTCTCCAGGTGCAGAAATCTCAGCTGCATCTGGGCAATTGATTTCATTGAGTCTTAGAAATGGGCCAATTCTTAGGAAATCATCTCATCCAGTCCTCAACCTCCAGAGACAAGAGGCTGTGATCTCCTGGGATAAAATGTTCTCAAAATCATTAGCATCCTTTTACCCTTTTTCCTTCAAGATCAATGCCACATTCACCCCTTTCCAGCCAGTGATCTATGGTATCCTAAGACTTCTTTGAGGGTGTGAGATGGAGCAAGAGGGCACTCCAGCCTCCAAGAATTCATCACATCCTTGGCAAAAACAAGATCCCTAAAAGCAAGCATAGGATTTGGCCCAGGAGTCACTGGCAGGAGCCCCATGGTTCTCATCCTAGGCTAATTCACCTATTCTTATCCAGTGTTCTGCCTCTTTTACTGGTGAAGATGTTAAGACATATGAGTGGCCCATCAAACCAATTAATTGTTGGAAATGTGACGGTTTTCTTCCATGTTGGTTTTTTTTTTTTTTTTTTCATACGGAAAAAAACCCTCTGGGTTGACTTTCACAAGCTCAATTTGATCCCTGTGACAAACACCACCTGCCTCCTGTTGATTCATGTTCACATTTCCCTTCCAAGGAAACAACCTGCTCTGTTGGGGCCTGGAGAAGAATGCAGGGAGTGGGCATTTAGGTGGGGAGGCTGGCGTGGCCTGCAGGTGCCAATTGCTGTGCTTTAAACATTCCAGGAATGGGCTGGAGTTATGGAGGATTGGTGCCACATGGCATCAATCTTTTCAAGTGGGGTCTTGGCAAGTTGTTTTGTGCATCCCTTACTAGTGACCGAGGGGGATGAGAATGTACTTTAGCACTCTGGCCAGAAATGAGGACTTCTAAGATGATTAAAACCATGGCCTCCAGGAAAAGACTGAATTTCAAGTGTGATAGTGATGGATCAATGCTCAGTTCAGATCATGGTCAAGTAGATCTTCCCTGAGATATAGTGCTGATGAGGGAAGCTTTCAGGATGGTCTAAAGTTCTTTTTCTCCCTCTTGTCTGATACTTCAGCCATTTGAGATTTTGATTTTCTTTTAAGCCTTGATTTTTGGATTTCAATTTAGAGTAGTGACTTCAAGATTGTTATCTGACTTGGTGGAACAAAACTCTGAAAGGGCCATACACATTCACTGGGGCTGTCTTGAGCTGGCAGCTTGGAAAGGCATAATTAGCTTGTGAGATAGGAAGAAATGGTAAGATGCTGCTGTTCCCATGCATTTGATGTTCTCTATTAATGTTTTACCATTTCAGACAGAAAATTTTCATTGGTTCTGTTTTCTATAAGTTGGACAGCACAGTGAGATAGAGAGACCTGTATTATCACCCTCCCAAATTATCATGAAAAAGAAAGAGATAGACAGTGATAATACTGGAGAAAATTCATAGTAAATTAACTTAGTCTGGCTAGTCAGATTGGATGCCCATCTTTGATCTATTCTAAACCATGGAGAAAGCCAATAGGAAAAATAGACTTGGGAAGAAGGATGAGAGATATTAGCACAGATATGTGAAGGTCAACAGGCATTACGACATGCCTTCCGTTTCTGCTCTTAAATTAAAACATATAATGATGAAACAAGACTTCCTTAAACTACCATATGTTTACATGAAATCCAGAGGATAAAGACTCTGATGATTTTGTGCCCTCTGAGATGTGTGCCTATGAAGAGGTGCAGCATGCTATACTAAATGGACATCCCAGTAAAGGCAGCTGCTGTTGGGCATAAGATGCCATTGAAGGTGCCTTAAATGAAACCAGTGTTCCTAATGAATGCCAGTCATTGAAAAGGCACAGTGGTAGGGGTTGCTTGGCACTGAAGACCCAGAGTTTCTTCTTACTTCTGTGTTACTGGTTGTGGTTGGTGGAAGATACAGGTCATATGAAGGAGAACAATCCAGTAATGTCCATACTGAATGATCTAGAAGTGGAGGTGATTCTCTAGCTGCCTGCCAGAATGGGGAGTCATTCTCATAAAGATTGCCTCCCTGCCTTTTAGCCATGGTGATAGAACTTGTTATTAACTTGTTTTTATTTTCTTTATATTATAGTGGACATCCCAGAAATACATGAGAGAGAAGGATATGAAGACGAAATTGATGGTGAGTATTGTTATGATTTAGCAGGTAATCGTGAAATTCAAGTTTGGTTATAAAGACGTCAACAAAAATAATGCCCAGGGTATGGGAGGGCCAAAATTTAGAACTATCAGTCAGAAATATATAAAAGAATCTGGAGAAAAATGAGGGAACCATCAATGGGTCTGCCAGGGTCAACTTTAGAGGTTTAGAAAGTATATTGAGTTCCCTCTGCTTAATCTGAAACAGATCCCCTCTTTCCAGAAACTTGTTACCTGGATGGACTTCAAATCTGAATAAACCCTTTACAAGTGAAAGATCAGCTCCTCTATATGTATCATTGCCTGAGTCTTTTGACCTTCTCCCAAAAATGGCCTGAGTAAATGAGCATAATGTGAATATTCTCCCAGACCTGCTGTGGTTTCTGGTTCCCTGGCTTGGGGGGAACCTTCCTCACACTATTCAAGATTCCAATTCGGAGCTTGTTGCAAGATTTAGGTTTCTTTTTCACACTGACCATCTCGTATCTTTATATTTATTCCAAGCTCTATTTTTTCACTGCAAATACACATACTTCAAGAGGCTAGAGGGCTGCTGAGCAAATATGTAGATGTAATTTCTTCCCTCAACTCGTAATAGCACAGGTCTCTCTCTGGGCTTCTCTGCATGCCAGAGTCGATCTCCAACAGACTCAACAGCAAGATTCCACTTAAAGAATAACTGTAGACTAAGATTTATGCATTTAAGAAGAACAGTTTATAGAGCAGCTGCTTTTAACCTGCCCTTAATCAGAAACTTCATGCGTAGTTATAGAAACTGGAACGACTCACCCAAACAGCACCTTGTTAACTGACTGCAGACTCTCCCTGCAAACCCAGTCCAGCACTCCTTTTATGGGCAAAAGTGCATGACCAACCTACACGGAGAGACTGCAGTGGATCAGGCAGAGGCACACTGGGATGGAGTAGAAAGGGCAATGGGTAAGGAGACAGAAAGCCTGATTTCCATTCCTACTTTAACTGCTTGCTAAGTCCCGCGACCTGGAGTGAGTTACCTAGTCACTTAATTTCTTTAAACCTCAGTTTCCTCACCTATTAAAATATATATAATATCCTACCTTCTTCATGGGATTATTAGGAGATTTCAAAAAATGATGCCCAGATATGGGCATGCCTTATCCACACTATAGAAACGTAATTAGATTAGTCTGCTAGGGCTTCCAGAACAGAGTACCACCGACTGGGTGGCTTACAACAGACATATATTTTCTCACAGTTCTGGAGGCTAGAAATTTAAGATCGAGGTGTGGGCAGGGTTGGTTCTTTCTGAGGGCTGTGAGAAAGAATCTATTCTAGCTCTTTCTCCTTGACTTGGAGACGGCCATTTTCCTGTTCATACGAAATTATCTCGTGTGTGTCTCAGAATTTCCCCTTTTTCTAAGGATACTACTCTTATGGGATAAAGGCCCACCCTCATGACCTTATTTTACTTGATAACCTCTGTAAAGGCCTTATCTCCAAATAAGGTGGTGAGGGTTAGAACTTTGACATGAATTTAAGTGGCTGAGAAGGGGATACAGTTCAACCCGTAACAATAAGGCATGATGCCTTATTATTAAAGGAGGTCTGGTGGCTGGGGAAAATCTGCTGCTTATATGGCCAGGAATGCCAAATTAGGAAACTCATCATGTGCAAATAGTCCCAGACTGTCCTTTCATTAGCTTGAGGTTGGAAAGGAGGGATGTAGAGGTCTCCTTGAACACAAAGCCATCCCAGGTGCTGCAGAGCCACCCCAAAGGTGCTGTTAAAATCAGAGCTTACCTAGTGTAAGTCAAATTATTTAAATATTGGGTACTTTGTACTTACTATGTGCCAGACACCAAGCACTTTACAAATATTAGTTCATGTAATCCTCCTAACAACCCAGTTGAGGCAGATTTTACTGTTATCCCCATTTGAAAGAGGAGAAAACTGAAGCAAAGAGAGGTTCAATAGCTTGCCCAAAGTTACACAGCTAGGATGTGGCGAGGCTGGACTTTGAACCCAGGCAGACTAATTCCAGAGCTGCTGCTGCTACTGCTGTGCTCTGAAGAGCCTCTGGGCTGGGGAGGCTCAGTCACTTCACCCTGACATAGGCAGTGCCTGCAATCTCTCGTGTATTTTATGTATTGCAGATGAATATGAGGTGGACTGGAGCAATTCTTCTGCAACTTCAGGGTCTGGCGCCCCCTCGACTGACAAAGAAAAGAGCTGGCTGTACACGCTGGATCCCATCCTCATCACCATCATTGCCATGAGCTCGCTGGGTGTCCTCCTGGGGGCCACCTGTGCAGGCCTCCTGCTCTACTGCACCTGTTCCTACTCGGGCCTGAGCTCCCGCAGCTGCACCACGCTGGAGAACTACAACTTCGAGCTCTATGACGGCCTTAAACACAAGGTCAAGATGAACCACCAGAAGTGCTGCTCTGAGGCATGACATATTGCACCTGAATCCTATCTGACGTTTCATTCCAGCAAGAGGGGCTGGGGAAGATTACATTTTTTTTTCCTTTGGAAACTGAATGCCATAATCTCGATCAAACCGATCCAGAATACCGAAGGTATGGACAGGACAGAAAAGCGAGTCACAGGAGGAAGGGAGATGCAGCCACACAGGGGATAATTACCCCCCTAGGACCGCGGTGGCTAAGTCATTGCAGGAACAGGGCCGTGTTCTCTGCTGGGACAAAACAGGAGCTCATCTCTTTGGGGTCACAGTTCTATTTTGTTTGTGAGTTTGTATTATTATTATTATTATATTTTATTTCTTTGGTCTGTGAGCAACTCAAAGAGGCAGAAGAGAACGACTTTTCCAGTATAGAAGCGGAGCAGTGATGATTATTCTCCGCTTTCTCTTTCTAATCAACACTTGAAAAGCAAAGTGTCGTTTCAGCCTTTCCATCTTTACAAACAAAACTCAAAAAAAGCCGTCCAGCTTATCCCATCCTCTGATTGTCTTATGACTTAAGGGATTTACTGTGGTGTAGGTTCTGCCAGCCAACCCTACAAGCTGCCGTTTCCAGTCCTAGCATTTAAGTAGGATGTTGTTGCCTTTAACTTTTTTTATCCAGGGGAAAATTGCCATTTTAGGGTCAGCATGAACAGCTCTTTCTTGTATGCGATTTAAAACAAACCGGAAAGGAAACTTCACACGTCAAAATCCATAGAAGCGCCCGGATGAGCCTTAAAGTGCTTTGTGAGTGAATAGGAGCCATTCGCTAATTCTAGACCCACAGTGTCTGGTGGTGGGGCTTCCCTTGTGGGGCTTCTGGTGGTGGTTTTGCCTTTTCTTTTCCCTCCTCCATGTTCTTCTAAAACATATACATATATACACACACACACACACATTTTTCAGGTCTCTAAGCCCCTCGAAGCAGCGTTGTGTGATATTCTCAGAGACAGGGGAAAATAGAGGGAAAAATAGACTGTTGGTATGTTTTTCCCATCAATGAGATACTGTAACTGGTCACCACTGGACGGGAAGGAGAACAGTGGAGAGGGAAAGAGAAGCCCAACCTCTGTGATCCTATGAGGGCCAAGGCTGAGCAGTGTAGACAGAGACCCTTTGAAATGCATTTGTCTCTCGAATAGGCTAGTAAACACTGACTTCTCCTTTGGGTTACAACCACCATTTCAACCTTTCGGGAGAGTCAGAGCTAGGATGTACAAGAACTGACTCTAACCAGAAGTCTGCAAGTACTGTGGACAAGAATGCTAACCACACTGCTTCAACCTTGAGAGACCTAGGTTCTCACACACATGCACACACACATGCACGCATGCATGCACACCAATTTATGTGTTTTTTTATTAAGTGCCTTGAAAAAATGAAGAAAAATGTATTTTCCCTCTATGTAAAAATTAGTGAATATCTTACGAATTAAGGCATTCCTCTTTCCCTAATCCCGATGGCTCCATTCCCAAGTACCCCAACTCACCACTGATCCTACTAAAGGAATGAGCCCTGCTACCCAAGTGGTAGTCATAGCCCTAGATGACTCTCAACTACTCTTCAAAGGGAGGCATCAGGAATAGAATGAAACTGTGTGAAGGATAAGATTGTTCGCATCAAGGTCCAAATCTTGATTTCATATTAACGCCTAAGGATTGCCTGTGTGCTGGAAATATATTTGAAACTCAAACAGTATGCCCAGCCTATTGCATATCAATGTCAGACCATTTTTGCTGCTATGGTCACCCACAATTTCATTTGTCTTATACCCAGGTGAAAGGGGAAGGGTGAATGGGACTGGCTGGTTCCTTTAAATGTTAACTTATGGAAATGCTAGTTCAAATGGTAATGTCACAGTGTTTTGTATGCAGAGAGCAAAGTTCAACCAACAGCTATTTATTCATGTGTGTGTGTCTTTGCGCCTTTGAGTTCTCTGTATCTACTGTGTATGTGAATGGTCATGTGGGACTCAGTGGTGGTGTTGTGACTTTGACCTAGGGCCGAGTGTCACAACTGATCTTGGCATTCGGCACTCATTGGCACAGTGGTAGTTAGAGGTGAAAAGTAGAGCTGTCAAGCCCAAGGGCTTAGCTTTAGGGCTCCCCAAGTTGGACCCACAGCAGAAGCAAGATTTTAACGAGCCCCTTCCCTCTTCACCCTCCCATGATGCTCAGTGTTCAGAAAGCTGGTAAATCCTAGGGATTTCCAGAAGTAGCCTGCAGAAGAAGATAAGTTTGAAAGCCTACTCCAGCAGTCTTGATGCTCTTATGCCCAGTGAGCCATTTTACAGTTCTCCAAAGTCTAGCCCTGTCTCAGACCTGCACTTCACCTCTAAGTTATGTACAACTCAACTTGCATCCCTCTAAAAGTCCTATATCCATATTCACCTTTGGGTGATTGGAGGCCCTGAGTGGGTCTTGAATGCTAAACAGAAGCAGGGTACACAGGGCTACATGTAGATACCTCACCAAAGCTGGAGGCTGGTCTGTTGTAAGACAGAAAGAAAGACAGCTGGGCCCAATTTTGACTTGGCCAGGGCACACCTTGGTGTGTTTGTTATCTTTATCTGTGGGTAGGCTAACTGACCCATCTCCTTGAGTCATTCCCTTCGGGAAACCCCACTCCCAATATTGATCTCCTTTTTGCCTTGTACTAAATGACATATTACCTCCACACTCTCCCGGACTAGGCGGTCAACAGGGCCACAGGGTTGCTTTCTGTCTTTGGTGGGGCAGGGGAGTTGACAGGGATGAGGGTCCAAGGAATAAGCATGAATGACAAGAAACAAGGGAAAGAGTTAACCTGTCACATAGTAGGTTAACTTTTCCAGGGTTTGCAGTTAAAGGTATTCGACCATTCGCTGGCTGAGCCAGATCACGGGAACTTGAGAGCTTTTACTGTGATTCTTCAATGTAAAAAAACAAACAACAATGTCAAACTGTGTTTATATGATTTGTATAAAGCCTTTTTAAGATTACTATTTAAATAAACATTATACCAGAGATATTTTTCTGTATCATTTTTTTTGTTGTTGTTGTTTGTTTTGTTTTGTTTTGTTTTTCCTGCCTTGTCTTCATTGGAGACAAACAGATCCGGGATAAGGGTGACCAAATTGTCCCACTTTGCCTGAGACTTTTTCTGGTTTTTGGCACTGAATGTCCTGTTGAAACAGGATAGTTCCCTTGACCCCTTCACAGGACTCATGACAGGTGGCTTGCTTACTCAGCCTGCAGCTCTCAACCCCTTGTGGGAGGGGGAGAACACAGGAGAGTAGGTCCAGAGACCAGGATGAGCCCTTTTGGGCAACCAGCAGGAGCAGAACTCTATGTGGGCCCGTGGCAGAGTCTAGGGGTTGCCCATGACCCCTGGAACCCCAAAGGGCATATGTTACAGTGTGATCTTTTAGCTTTGCCGTCCATGGATGCCTTAAGTGTTAAACAGCTCAGTGTAGGGTCCCGGTGACAGCCTCTTGCACCTGCAGTCGGGTTGCTGTCTAGCATCCAAGAGGAATGAAGTTTCACAAACAAATTTGAGGGTGGTGAATGTGGAAGATTTTACTGAGTGGTGGAAGTGGCTCTCAGTGGGATGGGGAGCTGGAAAGGGGATAGAGTGGGAAGGTGGTCTTCTCCTGTAGTTTGGCCATCCCTGGCTGAACTCTTCTTCAAGGTCCCACTATCAAACTGTCCCTCTGAAGTCAAGCTGCTCCTCTCCAACATCTGGCTGCTGCTTCTCTCCTTCTCTGCCACTCTGCTGCTCTGCTGGTGGGGCCTGGGGTTTTTATGGGTACAGGATGGAGGACAGGGCAGGCCAGGGTGGTTTTGGAAAAGGCAACATTCAGGCAGGAAAACAAGAATGTATGTTCTCACTTTGGGCCGCAGGTACCAAAGAAGAGGGTGGTACCGTTTGTCTGAGTCAGCTTGGTATAACAGGCTACCACAGACTCAGTGGCTTAAACAACAGATATACATTTCTTACAGTTCTGGAGGCTGAGAAGTCCAAGATCAAGGCAACAACAGATTCAGTGTCTGATGAGGGCTGTCTTCCTAGCTTTTAGATGGCTGCCTTTTCTCTGTGTGCTCACCTGGCCTTTCCATGGAGAGAGATCTTTCTGTTTTCTTCTTCTAATAAGAGCACTAATCCCATAAAGAGGGTGGGACCTAATGACCCACCTCATGACCTAATCTAAACATAATTACCTCCCAAAGGTCTCAGATCCTCATACCATCAAAATGGTAGTTGAGGCTTTGATATATGAATTTTAGAAGGACACAAACATTCAGTCCATAATAACCCTCAATCCTGGGCAAACTAAGATGGTAAGTCATCCTCTTGGGATAATGTTTCTTCTCAGCATTTGAAGCAGTAGGCTGATGGGCTGGTTGGCTTCTTATAAAATGAAGATAGTGTGGGAATGGGTGATGGGCCATCTGGCCAGATGGGCTACTTTAACTCAGAGTCCTGCCTGGTAGACTTCAGAGGCTGTGACCCCTACAAACTCTTCCTCCCTGGACATCACCAGGCCCTGCAATTTTAGATTATTTGCTCCTTCCTTTGTGGTTAAACTCTTGATTGTCAATGTTTCTGGTGGTTTCAGCATCTGTGATGGTGCTTCTCAAAGTGTGGTTCCTGGCCAGCAGTGTTAGCATCATTGGGGAACTTGTCAGAGGAGATGTATATGCTTAGGTTCCATTCCAGATCTACTGAATCAGAAACTCTGGGGGTGAGGTCTAGGGATTTGTGCTTCAGCAAAGCCCACCAGGGGAATCTGATGCTCTTTCAAATTTAAGAATCATTGTTCCAGGAGAAACGAAAATGTTTGTATCCTCCTAAAATTCCTACAGCAAATCCTCAACCCCCATTGTGATGGTATTAGACAGTGGGGTCTTTGGGAGGTAATTATGTTTAGGTCATGAGGTGGGTCATTAGGTCCCACCCTCATGATGGGATTAGTGCCTTTAGTGGAAGAACTATCCTGGCCTCAGGTGACTGAGTGATTGAGGACCTTTTCACCCACTGGTTATTGGATTCAAAACATACCAGATTTGGGCCAGTGAAAGCTAAAGGAAGCCAAGTATGCTCTTACGTAGTACAATAAGTTCCCAGGCAAGGAGGAGGGAAGCACTTCATTATGAACCTCCCTCCCCATGGAAGCTCTGAACCTGAGCCAAATTTGCCGCCATCCTGAGGCTCTGTTCACCCTGAAAAGGAAATCTGTTTCAGTCATTTATTTAAGAAATGTTTTTAAGCAGTTGCTGATTTTGTAAGCTCTTGGAGCTTTCACTCAGGGAGGGGGACAGGAGGCAAACAGCCAAACTCAAGAGCATGATCAACAAAGGAGAAGGACTGGAGATGGGGCTGGGAAGGCGAAGGGCCAGGGCACACTGCACCTTAAGGCTTCAGTGAGGAAGTACTCTCTCTTCTGTATCATTCTTCCGCTCTTTTTAATTTATAAAAAAGGGCAGCCCCCAGTACCACTCATTCCTCACTGACCAATAAGGTTACCACAGTCAAATCTCTGCAATTTCCATCTTTGCCCCTCCTGTGATCTTACAATGTCTTGTGTGTCCTGGGATGCCTGCTTCTATGGTAGTATTGACCCTAGCAACAATAACAGGTTAAAACAAAAGCAAATTTCTTCTTTCCTTTAGTTGAGCTTTTGGATAGTTTTAAAGCCCTAATAAACTAATAATATCTCCTGGTCCCTAGCCAGCAAGTGTTTACATAAGACCTTTTTTTTTTTCCTAATGTACATCCTTCTGGAAATGTTTACATGAAACTCAGGGGAGGCAGGCAGGCCAGTGAAATGAGGTTGGAACAGAACCACGGTTGAAGAAAACAGGACCCATCTGGATGCAGAGGCCACCTTTGCCCCTGCGATGTTGGTGGTGTTGATGGGGGTGTGGGAGGGAACCTGAAGAGGTTGAAAGATGACTCAATTTCAGTTCTCACAGCCTTCAGGCTCTAATCCCAGGCTGAGCTAAACAAAACTCTTGGGAAAAATATCTCTCTACCGGGGGATAAAGGGTGTGAGATGGGGAGTGGGGTGGTGGGAAGCGGGTGATGGTCAGAAGAGCAAATGCACCCAGTGGTGGTGGGGGCTGAGAGCTACCTCGCTGTCACCCTAGGGGCTCACAGTAACTTAACAGTCATTCCCATCAACACAATGGGAAGAGTCCTAGAAGGTTACACATCGCCCCAGGCTGAGGCAAAGGCAGGGCTTGCCCCTGAATTCCTATCTCAGAACTCCTGAGCCACCTTCGCAGCTGCCCACCACACCTTCCAAGGCTGGTCCTCTTTCTTCCTGAGTTTTCTCAGTGACCCTCAGGGACAGTTCCTGGTGGAAGGACATGCCTTCCATGTTCTCTCTGGAGGCCCAAGCAGGAGACCGCCAAGGGAACTAAGAGCTAGATTATTTCTGCCGCTCATCCAAAGAATAACACCTGTTTCCTCTCCCTTCCCTGCCAGAAAACCCTATAGGACAAGTGTGCGCGCGCGCGTGTGTGTGCGTGTGTGTGCGCGCGTGTGTGTGCGTGTGTGTGCGTGTGCATGCGTGTGCGTGCGTGTGTGTGTGCGCGCGTGTGTGCACGTGTGCGCGTGTGTGTGCGTGTGTGTGTGCGCGCGCGTGTGTGTGTGCGCGCGCATGCGAGTGCTGTTCCTGTCACCACAGTTTTACAAGTGTTGTAAGAAAAGGAGGCCCTCTCACTAAGAAAACATATCCCACCTGGCCACAGTGCATCTGAGCCATCTCTCACCCTCCTCCTAACCAGTGGCACCAGTGCAGGAGGGAGCCCTCTCTGCAGAGGACACAGCCCAGCCTAAGCAGGGCCCACACAAGGTATAAACCCTGACCTGAGGCCCCGTCAGGCCCACGTGCACACTGAGGTGCCCAGGCCTCTGCAGAACGCTCTTCACCAGTGGAGAGGCAAAGTCCCAGGGACCGGGCACTCAACATGTGAGGATTTGGGGTGCTTGGTTCTAGGTCCCTTAGCAAACCCCTCACCAGACCAGCAGGCCCAGGCAGCTGTGTTCAGGCATGGACCCTTCTCTACCCTTGAGACTCTAACAGCCTCCCCAGAAACAGTGCCGTTCAGTCTGCAAGGTGCAGGCTGCAGCCTCCACAGCCCCCCAGGCTTCTCGGAACCGTCTGCAGGGCCAGGCTGCCGTGGTTTGGAGCATAGCCCCACTAATTAATCTCATCCCGAAGCCCTTGACTGCCTCCACTGGGAATTGAAGCACAGTCTTGCTGCACCTCCGCCTTGCCAAGCCTCACACAGAACTGCCCGACAGGGCCTTGACTCCAGAGCGGGTGGCAGGCGGCCTTTCTAGATTTGCCTTCTGTCTTCACCTTTTTTCCTCCTCTCACCCCTCATCTCATCTCGCCTTGCACATTCGTGTTTCTATTCCCAGCTGACTATTTTTAATGCCTGTGGGAGTTCGAAGAAAGCTTTGAAGGGTTTTGAAACTCCCCAGTGCTCCTTTCCCCTTGAACATGGACATGATGAGGAGGCGGAGAGCACTGTCTCAGGGCTTGGGAGACCAGGGTTCAAGATTCGGTTCTGCCTCTGCCTGTGTGACCTTGAGAAGGCCACAACACATCTTGGCTTTCCCATCTGTAAAGTGGATGTTTGGGCTACATGGATTCTGAGCCCCCAGCTATGCTATGACATCCTAGTCCATGGGGTGCTTTTGGCTGGTTGTCTGTATGTGTGTTGCACAGCCCAGCAAGGCAAAGCTCTCCAGATGCTCCCTTCCCAACATTCTCTCAGGCTCCCTTCTGCAGAGACAGTGGGGATGGCACCTTTGGGCTTGATGTTATCGTGGAGCTGGCCCCCAATCCCAGCTCCCCAGAGGCAGAACTGCTCTTTTCCCCAGAGCCCTTCATTCCTATCTACTGACATAGAAACTGACATGCTTATTTATCCCCCATGACCTCTTGAGGGAAGAACTGATGTACCCACTCATTTATATAATAAACCTATTTTATATTAAATGACTAAACTGTGCCCCGCTAGGTGCTAGGAGACGTGATCAGCAAAACAACCTGGTTCTGTCTTCAGGGACTTACAGTCTGGAAACACACAAGTGAATCAGGAAACCATACAAATATAACAATATGGCAAGAGCTCCAAAGCAAAGTGCAGAGAGCTGTGTGTGTGTTTAAGCAGGGACCTGAGCATTGTGTCTTATGGGAGCAGAAATCCTAGGATGAGTCAGGTGAGCAGGGGGAGAAGGCAAAGATGCTGAAACCAAAGGAAACTTGGCTAGAGCAAAGTAGGGGGTGAGGAGGATTGTCTCACTCACCTTTGCATCAGGGCTCCCAGCTCACACCTGGCATCTACTGAATGTGCATAAAAAATGTTTGTTGAATTAATGAATGAATGACTTGTATAAATTCCCCTCTGATGGGCATCAAGCTGCCCAGTTTGTACACACTAAAAGATAAGTGTTTTTGTTCTTGCTTCTTGCTACCTGTTCTTCACTGTAGTAGAAAATGTGCAAGTAATCTTCCGAGACTCTGTATGGAGAGATTATGCCATAAGTTTCAGCATGGAAATGGGCACTATTAGTTTCTGTTTAAATATGATAATTTAGGCTAAATATAATATTCAGATTAAAATTCTCTTGAAACGGTTGGAAAGTTGCCAGATTTAGCAAATAAAAATGTCCCATGCAGCCACAGTATAGCAGTTCCTCAAAATGTTAAACATAGAATTACCATATGATCCAACAATTCCAATTCTAGGTATATACCCAAAATAATTGAAAGCAGGGACTGAAACAGACACCTGTGCACTGATATTCATAGACACATTATTCACAATAGCCAAAAGGTTGAAACAGCACAAATACCTATCAACAGATGAATGAACAAAATGTGGTGCGTACATACAACAAAATATTATTCATCCTGAAAATGAATGACATTCTGATACATGTTACCACAGAGATGGACTTTGAAAATATCATGCTAAGTGGAATAAACCAACACAAAAGGACAAATAGTATATGATTACACTTATAGAAGGTACCTAGAATAGGAAAATTTCTAGAGACAAAAGAGTTAGATTAGAAGTTACCATTGGCTGGGGAAAAGAAAGAACTAGGAGTTATTTTTTAATGGGTATAGAGTTCAGGTAATGAAAAAGTTCTAGAAATGGATAGTGGTAATGGTTGCACAAAACTGTGAATGTATACTTCACTGTGAATGTATACACCCCTAAAATGTATACTTCAAAAGGATTAAAATGGTAAATGTTATACAGATTTCACCATGATGTTTTAAAGAGCATCTTGATTTTTTTTTAAGTCCCCTGTAATACTTGGGACATACTTAAACTGAAAAATTGCTCATTATCTGAAATGTAAATTTGATGAGATGCCCTATATTTTATCTGATAATCCTAATTGAAGAGCTTTCTCTTCACCATGAGATTCCTGGGATCTTACCAAAATTTCAGGGCCATATTTCCCAAACCAAAAATTCGTGCTTATGATTTGATAATAAAGAGCGTAGAAAACAGTTGCAGAAAGTCGGGAGGAGTCATGCCTACCCTAATTATAGATTGAACCATAGAGAGAGGCCACAAAGTGACTCCCTCAGCCCTCATTCACTCCATCAACGAAGAGGTAGCGATTAGAAATCTTGGTTGGGTTTCCCATCTGTTGTTTAATCATCATGATCCACAAATGCTGTAAAAGCTGGTTATAAACCCCTTCTTACGACTGACCACGTGGCTAGAATTACAGTTGCAGATGGCGATGCTTGTGTGTGCGACTCAGACGATAGCCTTGTCCCCCGCCATCAATGGATCTTCACACCAGAGTTGGTAAGAACCCATGGGGTACCCAGATGCCTAATTGTATCACCATTTGCACCCGTGCCTTCTCAAAGAAAGAAACTGCCTGAACAGCTCATTGCGCAGCACAAAACAACAGGTGCAAAAGGCAAAGGCCACTTTGGAGCCATTTGGACCAAAGAATGTGACTCTGCACAACAAGTGCCACAAACTTGGTGTGCCTGCATCAACCTGCCTGTGAGATGGGCTCAGCGTCCTGCCACAGCCCCAGAGTCTACAGTGGTGTTCCAGGTGGCCCCATCTACTCCTCTCAAAAGAACGAAAGGCAGCTGGGAGGGCGTAGCACGAAGTGATGGGTCTCGTCCAATGCATTTTTACTAGGTGCTGACAAGTCACTGCAAAAGTCTGGAAATGTGTAGCACAGCAAAAACACACGGGTCACAATGCACTGGTGAATGATTACCACAGGAGAAATTCATTACAGGCTGCTCTCTGCTCCCATCACATAAGGAAGTGTTACATTAACAAGATGGAAGGCCCCTGTGGTCCCCTCCCCAACACAGCCCCCACTGCCACCGCCTGCCACCCCACTATTTCAATTTGTGTTGCTTGGTGGGAACAGAGCCCACAGGCAGGGGAAGTTAATTCTGCTGTACTAATCAAAAAGGGGGTCGCAGTGGCAGCCAAAGCCAAGCGAAGCAGATTGGACCTGCGCACTGCATGAAATCCCTTCTGCCGGCCTGCACCGGTTAGGACCATCATCTTTGGGCACCTCGATGTAGCGTGAACACAAGATGCATCTTCTGTTAGCTGTTCATGTAACTCGCTTTTTATGGAGAAGGCGTGTTGTTTCCCTATACCCTCATCCCTGGCCCTCATCCCTGTTGGCACCCGAGTTCCCTTGGGTTTTTAACCTTTCCTTACATAGACACTGGCGGGGAACCTAGTTGGTGCCAGCATGGAAGCTATGCTGGAGACTGTGGAGTAGCCAAGAAGAATAAGACATGCTGGGCTTGGAGCTGCTCTGGAACAAGTTCTGGGGTAATGGGGATGGAGCACCTCCCATTTGTAGAAGTTGGCAGATCAGGTGGCCTTGCTCTCCAGTGTCACATGCGATCTATGTCTCGTTCTTTCCTCTAATCTCCCTTCTTCAATTACCACTTCCCACATTAAGGATTCACGGGCCACAAATGGAGGGTCAGCAGAGAGGCAACTGCGTGAGACAGAAGGGTCAACAGTTCTTCCTTAATGGGATTTCTGCTCCTTCAAGATGCCATTTACATGCAGAGAGGCCAGCCAAAGGGACTCGCTTTTAAAGTCAAATGCATGGCCAGGCCCAGAATGGACGGCTCTGCCTGGGAAGGGGGCTCTCGACAGGTGCCTTCCTAAGGAACCCAAAACACTCAGTGTCTTGGGCTCACTCCTGTGCCCCACCTCTCAACACTGAGAGGCCCAGTGAGTTCCTGTAGCAAATGTCAGCCTGAAGTGGATAAGCCAACCCCAGCGCATTCACCAGCCAATGCGATGTTAAATATTAAACCTCCCCGTAGCCAGCCTGGGCTGAAAGCTGCCATTTCATTATGCAGCTTTCTCTGGGCTTAAGAAGAAGAGAGCTCGCCTCTCCCAAAAGCTCACCGTGGAGACTCACCCTCAGCCTTCTGGGCATCAGGGAAACCTTCAAAATGGTTCAATTTGTCCAAGCCCATCTATCTTTAATGTCACAGTCTACATTTTTTCCTCTCCTCCTTTTTCAAAGCAGCCAAAAAGGAAAATGTCACTGCATTTGGGGCCAATTCAAAAGCCAGGCTTAGACGAATGTTCTATTTCGTTCTCCCTAGCCCCTGTGTTTTTATCTTCTGTGGCGTTTTCAGGGACTGCACCTCGCCCCACTCCACTCCTGTGTTCATCTGGTGTCTTTCTGGCCCCCTCTATTGTGTGTCCTTCGCTCACCTTCTTCACTTCACAGAGTCCTCTTTGTGACTGAGCCTCTGCTACAGAATATGATGCTGGTTTTTGTTGTGGTGGTGGTTTTTTTGTTGTTGTTTTTTTTGTTGTTTTTTTTGAGACAGAGTCTTGCTCTGTCACCCAGACTGGAGTGCAGTGGCACAATCTCGGCTCACTGCAACCTCCGCCTCTCGGGTTCACGCCATTCTTCTGCCTCAGCTTCCCAAGTAGCTGAGATTACAGGCGCGAGCCACTGTGCCTAGCCCAAGATGTTGATTTTTATGGGGGTAGTGGGGTCTCCCTAGGGGAACTGCTAGGTGAGGCTGCTGCCACCCCCTTCCACTTCCCAACCAGGTTTGGAGGTTGAGCGGCTGATATGTGTAAATGTCCCCAGTTCTGCCTTTTAGAAACTATATTTCCCAAATTTGTCCAAAACACATGGAATGGTCCCCAGCTGTGGCAGATGCGGTTAGGAGCACGGTCGGCACCTCCCCTCCCCTGTGTGCCTTAAAAAGACCCTTTAAGCTGTGTAGGGCAGGTGGCAGCTCAGATGAAGATGACAATCAGAATGCATTGCTGACAGTGTCTGGCTCACCCAGGAATAGAGAGCCAAAGCACTGATTGATACCTGAGAGGGCAGCTGTCATGGGGAGGACACAGAAGAGAGATAAGGGACTCAATCAGTGTCAGAGCCGTCCCGACACAACACAGCCATTAATCACTTTGGGTAAAGATTCTCGGCTGCTGAAGTGGAGAAGGGCGAGCAGGTAATAGAAAAACAGAGGGAGAAGCAGCTGTGTGGGCCGGCCAGCTCCGGGATGGACAAGGCGCTTGGCCTCACCTGGACGGGTGGATAGGCAGGCCTGATTTGGAGATCTCCATCTGTCCGTTCTCAGCCCAAGGAAAATGCCCACAGGATTTTCCCGAATTCATTGCACAGAATTAAAATATAAACCAGGGTGAACTTTAAAGTATGTGAATTATGTCTCAATAAGGCTAGTATAAACATAGACTCCAATCAGCAGCCCAGGACAGCTGCCGTGGAAATCCTCCCTCCCGCCGCCCTCCCACCACATGGATGCATAGGAGACCATTGCTGATATTCTCTCCTTGTGCTTACCCACTGGTACCTGAATGAGACGCAGCATGTGGTGAACCATGAGGAAAACAGGGCTCAAAGGCTCAGTATTTCGATGAGAAAAGATCCCTCCCATTCCAGAAAGCCCCGAGACTGCACTTCAGCAATTCCCAACCATATTACACATGTTATTAGTACTGGCCGAGCCCATTTTAGAGACTGTCTTTCAATGTGTTTTAATTAGACATTTAAAAACAATAACCCTGTTTTTTTGTCCAGGGAACAGAGATTTCTAAGTTGGAAATAATGAATGGATTAGTGATTAATTCATTGCTGGCAGGTGTGGGGAGAAGCTATCTATAGCTTCTTAGCTTTTTTGGTCCTCTTTCTCTCTTAAGATTGTTCTTTCTTATTTTAATTAATTTTTTTTGCTACCCCAGCACTTCTCTTATCAAATATTCAAATAAACTAAACAAATAGAGTATACTGAGACCAAAGTACTCAATATGGTGTTTAATTGGAATTGTAGCCTGTTTTCTCCCTGAGGTGTATCAGATACCTGGAAGCTTTTCCTGGCAGTGGAATGGGACTCCAGAAGTGCATTTTTAGCATCTAGTTAATCTTCCTTTCAGGTGCTGAGTGCATGGCTTGATTTAAACAAGGAGCAGCCATTGGGTGCTTTGTGGTTTCTCTTGCCTTGCCTGGTAAGGAACAGAAGTGAAAGCATAGCGAGGCTGTGAATCTTCTCTCCATTCACCCTGCTCCACTGTTTGCATGCTTGTGTCTGTGCCACATGAATGCTCGACACTGGGGGCATGATCCAGCTGTTGGACATGCCAGGTCTGGTGACAGCTGCCTGCCCTCGGCTGCCAGCGTCTCACTCAGCTCAGCAGGAGGGCTGCCATCACTGCTGATGCTTACAACCAAGTTTGGCACAAATATCCTGCATCCATGTCCTCAAACCCAAGCCACAGTCAGCGAGAAGGGGCAGGGCATGTGCTCATGTGCAAGGGGCCACAGCACTAGCCTCTCAGAGAATGTGGACTTTATGCTCTGTCCTTTTCAAACGAACACTGCTCAGAACAGCTATGGCACAGTGCACTTTCTAAACTTGGGACTATCTCTTGAATGAGTGAGCAGTCCTGTATGACATCAGGTCTGCAATGGAGCCAGAGCTGTTGGCTACTTCAAAATGAGTTACAGGTTTCAGAACACCACTTGGTGCCTTCTAACAGTTGAGATCCCTTAGCAGAGATAGCCTAGGCCACCTTCTCAAAAGCGGCCACGTGGTTGAGCCCTGACCATACACTTATCCATAAAAGATGGTGAGTACTAATGAAGAAAGAATGGAAGAGGAGTTTTTAAGGTGGGTCTCTGGAAACAATGGTTTCATTCAGCCCAAAGTATTTTCCTCCAGATTGAAGCAAACACAGAAGTAGCCTGCTGTGACCAATGGAGCTCAGGTGATTCCTTGCCAAGTATTTTAATAATGGGGTGGCTGACAGGTGGAATAGGGTGGAGATGGTGAAAAAGAGCAATGGACAGTAGGGACATGGTCAGCAGTTAGCTGGTAAAGAAACGAGCATTGCTTCCAAAGGCTTCCAAAACCATGCAGCAGGGAATGAGGGATTCAGCCAGAGGAAAGATTTCCTGGCACTTCCCTCCATTTTTTTTCTCTCTCTCCCAAGTTTGGAAGCATCAGAAAGCTGGAAAATTGGCACACAGATCCCTAAAGGAGTTCCTATTGGGTGACCATGTATATGGTTTTTAAATTCTCAAGGATAAACTACTGGACAGCTATGAAGAAAAGGAGAAAGGTCTTTATGTATAAATATGAAAAGATCTTTAAGACATATAGTTCAACAAAAAATCAAGGTGAAGAACCGTGTCTCATATGCAGGATGTGTAATTTGTAATTTGCAGAGTCCAGTGCGAAATGAAATTATAGGGTTCAAAATTATTAAGAATTTCAAGCCAGTGACAGCAAAGCATGAAGTCAACTGCACCGCCCTCCTGCACTCAGAGCCCTCTGTACCTTCCACGCTCCCATGCAGTCAGTCCTGCCAATATGTTTCCATTGTAGTAAACCTAAAATGTTAAATAAGAAATAAATACGGTTTTCCTATGGGCAGGGGGGGCTGAGAACTATGAGGAAGGAGGATAAAAGAGGAAGGAGAATTTCCACTGTATACCTATTTATATTTGTCAATATTTGAATCATGGAAATGAATTACCTATTCAAAAATTAGATAATTAAGAAAAAGTCCTCAGGGCTCCGAAAACCCCATGCAGACCCTTAGCAATACATGGAATCCCATTCACATTTATCAATGATTACATGTTGCTATGTGGAGGTCCTGCAGATGGGAAGACGCTATGAGAACAGAAGCATCTGATTATAATAACTGAAGCAACAGCTATCCTCTTTCTCACCCAGTCGCTTGCTTGCCACTGGACACAGATTTCTACGAAGCCAAATAAAACAGAAAATGTTTTCTCTCTCTGTGATCTCTATCAGGCTCCCCTCACCCTTCTGAACTTTGCCAGGCCTCAGGCACATGGGCTACTGCTTATTTTCACAGCTGCCCTATAGGTTAATAAGTGCTACTCTTGTGAGAAGAGAGACTCTAAATCTCATTAATGGAATGGGTTAGAAGAATGCATCCCCGGTAACAGTAATAATCAGAAGTAACAAGATGCTTCCAGTTTAATAAGACCCACTTGTGTGTCTCCACAATAGTGCCACTCAGAGAAATGGGATGCACCTTGTATTAGTGTGTTCTCACACTGCTATAAAGAACTACCTGAGACTGGGTAATTTATTTAAAAAAAAAAAAAAAAGAGAGCGAGAGAGAGAAATTGACTCACAGTTGTGCAGGCTGTACAGGAAGCATGGATGGGGAGGCCTTAGGAAACTTACAATCATGGGGGACGGCGAAGGGAAAACCAGCATGTCTTACGTGGTGGGAGCAAGAGGAAGACAGAGAGAAGTGGGGGGTGCCACACACTTTAAAACAACCAGATCTCGTGAGAACTCTGTTACAAGACAGCATTCAGGGGATGGTGCTAAACCATTAGAAGCCACCCCCATGATCCAATCACCCCCCACCAGGCCCCACCTCCAACACTCAGGATCACAATTCAACATGAGATTTGGGTGGGGACACAGAGCCAAACCATATCACTCCTGAACCACAAGTAATCAAATCAATAATAGTTTGCATGTATTGAGTACCTACAATGCATTAAATGAATTATTCATTTAATCCTCATGATTCCTGCAAGGCAAATTCTACTACTTTTTGCATTCCATAGATAAGGAGAAGTCCAAAAAGGAGAAGTAGCTTGCCAAACATTGCCCGGTAAGTAAAGGATGGAGCCAAATTCAAACACAGACATTCTAGCGCCAAAGACCATACTCCCAACCATTAATCACAAAGAATAGAAGCCTCACTTTTAATGTAAATGATCCATATAATAAAGATCATTGGCTAAAATGTAATACATCATCTCAGCCATTCCACTCAACAAACTCTGCCCTCCAGAACACAATGGGGATAATTTAGAAGTAAGGGCTTCCGATTTTTATTTGGGTAAATATGGCTATGAATTCTTTTGTGCCATGAAGTCAAATGAATGCTACGCTCACCATTGTTTGAGGCCTGCATTTGTGTTCAGTTTGGTCCTGAATTCTCTGTCCTTTGGAAACAACATTTCTAAGATGATGGCAACTTGACAGCTCTTGGGAACAATTCCCTAGGGACTTACCCACAAGCTCTCCAAGTGATGCAAGAGGCTGAGGCAGTTAAGAAGAGTGAGGGAGGAATTACTTCCAAGAGTACAGATAAGTCAAGAAAATAATCTAGGGTCACAGAAGATCAAGATCAGAGGCAGATGTTCACATTCCTGGGCTGAGGAAAAGACTCCAGGACTTGGCTCAAATTGGCCATAGAAATTGTATGAAGGTGGAATTAAACCCCAACATTCCCTGGGAACTTTTTCCTTTCTAGGTTGTCTAAGACACCAAGAACAAGTATCTATACAAGAGAACTGTACACATATCTGTACTATCTTGTCCTGCATTTATCTTCTACCAAATTGTGGTGTCTACTTTGATGAGAAAGCCAATTTCAGATCTTTCTATCTCAGAACCAAAAACACTACAAGACACAAGATGGGTCCTTAATATATGTTTGTTGAAATGGGAAATGAATGAATGAATGAATCATCAGTCAATTGATACACACCCTTAATCTTTAATAGCCATGTTATGCAAGTAATATCTCATTATGACAATTCCACCCCTCCCTGCAGCCTACCAATAAAATATTCAAATGTTTTTTATTCTAATGACACTTTGTGATAATTGCTAGAAATCCTATTCCCAGGAGGCAGGAGCCAAAGATGAAACCAAACCAATATCAGATTTCCTCATCAAGACTTGGAATGTGAAAACAAAATGACTTGAATGCAATAAAAGAGGAATATTTTGCAGATGAGCTTAATATATTGCTCTTGAAGTGCTTAAATGTGTTTGTGTGATGTTGTCAAGTAACTACTCAATAAATACTTTAAAGCTTGTTTGGCTTGTTGAAATTTAAAATATTAAGAAAAAGAAAAGAAGTTTGGCTGATTTTTGCAAATTCAATACCCAAAGTAGTGTAGAAGATAATAAAAGCAGCTGGGATTTGTGTAGTTGCTAATTTAGTTGAAGAATAATCATCCATCTAAGCAAAAATACTTCCTCTGCCACATCTGGAGAAACCAGTTGTAGAGGGAAAGTGTGGCTTGGTTGCCAAAAGGACATTTTCCATATTGAAGAAAATCTTAATTTTATGCAAATTGCCATTCAATCTTTTATTTTTTTTTCTCTTTCCTCTTTCAAAGCAATGAAACACAGGAAGCAAAAAGGTGGTTTAGAGACTTTTATGGAATTGATAAAGTCATACTTTCTTAGGAAAGAGATTAGCTGAAATTTGGCCAGGTGATAAGACATTACAAGAAGGTCGAAGTATTAAAGATTTCCAATAAAAGCTGCAGGATGAGAAAGTCTACCAGTAGCTTATAAGAAGAGACCAAGGGATTGGGGATTTTCAACATTAACAGGAATTAAAAATCTGGACCTTTACTTAAAGGAAAAGTAGAGTTACCTTTAAACAATGATTGATAATAATCAAAGTCTAGTGGGATAAAGAACCTGAAGACAGATTTTTTGGTAGAGTATTTCTTTGTATGTTGTTCTATGTTGAGTATTACTTTCTATACTGTTCTTACTATTTTGCATTTAGATTTTTTTTTTTTTGGTTTTTTGAGACTAACTCTCACTCTTGTTGCCCAGGCTGGAGTGCAATGGCGCAATCTCGGCTCACTACAACCTCCACCTCCTGGGTTCAAGCGATTCTCCTGCCCCAGCCTCCCAAGTAGCTGGGATTACAGGCACCTGCCAACACTCCTGGCTAATTTTTGTATTTTCAGTAGAGATGCGGTTTCACCACATTGGCCAGGCTGGTCTGGAACTCCTGACCTCAGGCGATCCGCCCGCCTCGGCCTCCCAAAATGCTGGGATTACAGGAGTGAGCCACCGTGTATTTAGATCTTTAATTTGCATTTCTATTTTTCTCAAAACAAGTGATTCTCAAAACTTTATCTGCATCAGAATTACCAGGAAGCCTTTTAAAAATGGAGATTCCTAAACCCAGAGAGTCAAATTCACTGGGTATAGGGTTGGGGTTCAGGAATCTGTATTTTAACAAAGGAAAGGTAATAGGGCCTAGATAATTTAATGCAAGTGATTCACACGTCACTTTTGAGAAGTTACTCTTGTTCAATATGTCCCAGGTACTGTCCCGGATCTCTAAAGCTGGAGCGATGAAGCGCCACCTACTGGAAATCTACTAAATTACAGGCATAATGGAAACGAGAACTGAGAAATCAGTGCAGTGATTTTGTCATTTAACTGTGATGTTGTCAAATAACTACTCTATAAATGTTTCAACGCTTACCTGGCTTATTCAAATTTAAAATATTAAGAAAATGAAAATAGGTTTGAATGACATTCACAAATTCATACTAAAAGTAATGTGGGAGAAAAATAAGCAGTGGATTTGTATAATGACTAATTTATTCTAAAGTTTCAGAGTCCAGGACACATGTAAACAGGACACAGGAGGAAGGCTGGAAAGCTACAGAAACACATTTTACCTACTTTTCTATTCTTCCTGCTTCTCTCTGGAAGTAACGGGCTGATAACCTCAAGCCAATTTGTTATGCTTGATTTAAGAAGTCACCGTTTGGCTGCAAATCTGTTTTGCCCCATTTGCACATCTCTCCAGGTAAGGCATGTCCAAACCTGCCTTACTCGTTCTACATGTGTTCTTCTGATTCCATTGCAACCCCTCCCTCATTTGAAAGGATATGGGAAGAAAATGGAATTGAATGAAAAGGAAGTCTGTAGCAGACAGCATTTTGCCACCTCCCAAATACACACCATGACAACCATGAAGGAATAGGAGCTCTGGGTGACATAGCTTCCTCCCATGGAGAGGTGTTTGACTTGGGAAGTAAGACACTGCTATACCAATCTCTCATTTCTCCATTCATCAGCAACAACAGATGGCACAAGGCATCCAGCCTTTGCAGGAAGCAGCTGCCTTGCAGCATGGCATGAAAAAGCATGGGGCATTTGGCTTTAGACAGTAATTTACATGACCAAGGGCAAATTACTTAGGCTCTCTAAGCATCATTTTCCTTCTCTATTAAAGGGGTATTCTTACCTTCTGGGGTTGTAAGAATTTGAGTAATACATGCAAAATGCCTGGGATGTAATAGGTGTTCAATAAATGGCAGTTATTATTTTATGCATGAGACTTGGACTAATGTATGTGTGAGCATTTAGTTATTAATTAGAAGGTAAATGAAAGCTGGCTGGAGGGAATTGCATTTGACCTTTAGCAAATTATTTCATTTAGATGCGCTGATGCAAAACTATCACGTCTTATGAAGAAAGACAAAAATAAATCGGGCTGACAAAAGATATTTTAATAAATACTCAATCTCCCTCCAACATCCTCTCAGTCTATGGCCACCCCACTGTAATTTATATGCCATCTGAGGAGATGTTTGTGCCTTTCCCTCTCTTGTCATAGTCAATCGCTGGCTAATGAGGGGCCAGACTCAACTCTGAAAAACCTTTTTGAGAATCTGCATCTAGTGACTGCTCCAAAAAAGAACTCCTAATGCTTTTTTTTCCTCCAAATAAGCTTGCCATCAAATAAGCTTAGGTGTATTGTCTAAATTATCCCTAGGCTCAGTTTGGCACAACTGGTGCAACATGATGCAGAGGCCTGATGCATTTGTTTCTCCACAGGCCCATTTTGTTGAACAGCTACAAAGAAAGAGAAACCTGCTACACTCCATGTAAAGCACCTTATGGGAGCCCATGTTATGGGAGCCCATGTTATAGAAGTCCATTTGTTTGCAGAACCATGGTCTATTACAGGAAGGGCAGAAGCATCTGTGCCAACTGATGAGAGGAGAGGGAAAAGAGAAAGTGACAAAGGCTTGTGGCAGACCAGAAACAGAAGAGACACATAGACACATCGTGACCTTATCTTGCAAATCCTTGGAAGTTCACTATGTGTGCAGGAGTTCTGAGACTTGACAAGTCAATGGGAGACAAAAGAAGGAGGGTTAATGAGAAGATGAGGATCCATGAAGGTGTTTCCATGGTGGAGAGCAATGCATGAAAGAAGAGGTAGCTTGCAAGAGACTAAGAGCGATTAAAAGGCTGGGGTTAGCCCTTTTTGTCAGAAAAGGCAGTGATAAAGAACTGACTGACAGCAGCAGGGAAGAAGAGAGCTAAGTCTACTGCACCTAAGGGGGAAAAGAACTAGAAAAGAAAGGAGAGCTGTAACAGGAAATCAATTGCTGATACTACCCTGCTGGAAATATTGCAAATCCCACGACTAAAAGGAAAGAGATTGGTGTTTTTCACATGTGATTCTCTCATGCTATATAACACATGGGTAAATGGTGCTATCAGGGGCCTCATCTTCAGTTTCTCTGTCTCTCAACATAGCTGGGATGAGGATGTATTAGAAAGTCCAACCCAATGAACTTTGCAAAAGGGCTGTGATTAGCTTTGGAAGGCTCCGACTGTGCAAGCAGCCAATATAATAAGCTCACTTGTTGTGACTGATTACAGCTATTACCATGCCTGCATATTTCTGCCTTCTAATGCCCACAGAGGAGCTGGAAGGAAAGTCAGGCAAGCATCCCTGGGACTGGTTTATTAAGCTAATATACCAGGCATTGCCCATTTTGCATCCTGAGAAGCCATCAAGCCCTTTGAACTTAGCATTTTCATTAGAAATCATCTATTTTAAATAATGATACAGTGAATCTTTAGACTGCTTTTTATCCAAGGACCTCAAAATACATTACTATTACTGCTGATTCTCAGCATTTGGAAGATGGTATTATATTAATTTTCTAGATGGTTAAACTAAAGCATCTAATGGTGAAGTGCAAAATCAGCTGCAAAGGTAGAAAGAGTTTACAGTACTCAGGGTCGAACTCTTACCATTTATCTCCACAACTCCACTTACTGTGCACACGCCAGTACCCAGAGGCATAATTATGAGCTAGGAGCACATGAAGACTTTATGAATGTCCATTCGTAGAGGACATTGGTCATGTTGGTGGCTGCCTGACTTCTTTCAGGTATGCTTCTTATGTTCGGGGAGGAGCTCACTTTCCAGGTCTCCTTTGCAGTGGCAAGGTAGACATGAGACCTGGAATCCACCAATCAGATGCCCTGGTGAAATGCAGAAGTTGCACACAGCAAATTACAGTGTCAAGGTCATGATGGTGGCAGCAGTAGCTTCGCCATGAAACCAGTCTGACCAGCACAGTCGTAGGCATGTTTCTGGAAGTTTAACATCTCACCTGGTTCTTCAGCTCTCACAATGATTTTACAAACTCTTTTTAACAATCACTTTCTCTGCAAAATTAGCCAGACTCAGCTTCTGTCACTTGCATCTAAAAACCCTGAAAAGTATTCCTTTACAGCCCATGAAAAATAGAGGTTTACAGACCTTTTTCAGTACTTTTAGATAGGTTGAAAACTGATTCAGTCTATTTTGAAACTTAATTTCAATTTACTCAATATTTAGTATTTACAAGTATCTAGTATTTGTTAAGCACCTACTGTGTGCAAAACACTGTGCTAAGTATTGTGGGAAATATTCGCTGAGTGCTTGCTATGTGCACTCAGCAAATATTTCCCACAATACTTAGCACAGTGGCAGACATGGCCACTATCCCCAAGATCTTACAGTCTATAGGGATCAAATAGGAGCAGACAGACTAGGTCAGAGGCAGTTTTAGTAATTCAAGACAGAGTTGACGGTAGTTTAGACAAGGGAATTAGGGGTGGAGATACAGGAAAAAAAGGACAGACCCAGAAGATATCTAGGAGGTAAAAATAGAGGGAATTTGGCAATAGATTGAATATGGGGAAATGCAAAGGGGTCGTAGATGACTCCTGGGTTTGTCATTTGAGCCTCTGGATAGACAGTGGTGTCCATCCCTGAGAGAATGTTGGAAAAAAAACAGATTTTGTAGGGACATCGCAAGTTCAGTCTCAGATGTGTTAAATAAGTTGCCTTCAGGGCATCCATGAGGCAGTTGCATATTAACGGATCTAGAACTTAGAATCCAGGACTGGGCTGAATGCATGAAGAGTCCTTGCATAATTGACGTAACTGTGTGAATGGGCTGTCTTAGGAATATAGCCTGAGAACCAGAGAGGACTTTGGATTTGTTCTTAAGGAATACCAAGTATAGGTCTAAAAATTAGGGCAGCCACTCATCAATGGTTACCAAAAATCTAGTTCACCTATTAAAAAAAAAAAGTAAAACACATTAATCGAAGAAACATGTCTTGATTCTTCAAGTACAAACTCCTCTATAATAATGATCCCACACTCAGAGACTGGCCCAGTCTATTACTAAGTTAATGGGCCAGGTAGGGCCTGTGCCACACAGGAAAGGACATGTCCTGTCTAAAGAGAGCAGCTGACTCTAAGCTCAGACAAGTTATTCCCATATATAATACCTATATCTAAATCCCTCTATTAAATTTCCCACTGTTTGAAATAACTGCTGTGATTTCACATTTATCTGAGTGCACCTTGACAAAAACAGCATTAACCCAGATTTCTAGAGTCAGAACCCAATTCTCTGCTTCTGACTTGGAAACAATCTTCAGTTACCTTAAATTATCTTCCTTACTAAAGTCCCCTATTTTTCTACTTCCAACTGGCATTGACACCCACAAAAGACAGATCTTCTACTGCAAATGCTTTCCCTAGCTTCTAAAATTCCCCAAAATTCTCTTCCAGTGTCTAAGACTCTAACCATAGTTGTCCCACCCTAGAATCCCCTTCATTACTCAAATTCATCCTAAAAAAAAAAAAAGGGTAACTTGGTATCCTGGCCCCATGGTGTGGAATGTAAGGAAAAGCGATCAGCTGAACAGAGAGTAATCATCTCCTAGCCCTGTAAGACAGGTTGGGATTAGGAAGCAAGAGCGTAGGTTCCTGTGCTCCTACCAGCACATCTGAGTGGTAGAGCCCAGGTCACATTATCTGCATTGCAGCTGCAAAGGAGACTGGGAAGGTGAGCTCTTACCTCAAACCTAAGGATAAATTTTAGAAGCCAGAGACAGAAGAGAAGGACAATGGGTTCTGGAGCAATGTTGAAGATGACCTAGGGCACAGGAAAGGGTATGAGGAAAAACAGAAAGAGTGGGAGGAACTGGCTCTCAAAGTTAATTAATTCTGGCCTCTCATACTTTTGCCATTCAACATCAGTATATTTTCCTGAAGATCTGAGAGGTTTTTTTTTTTCGAGACAGAGTCTCGCTCTGTCGCCCAGGCTAGAGTGCAGAGGCATAATCTCAGCTCACTGCAAGCTCCGCATCCCAGGTTCACGCCATTCTCCTGCCTCAGCCTCCCTAGTAGCTGGGACTACAGGTGCCCACCACCACGCCCGGCTAAATTTTTGTATTTTTAGTAGAGATGGGTTTTCACCATGTTAGCCAAGATGGTCTCAATCTCCTGACCTCGTGATTCGTCCACCTCTGCCTCCCAAAGTGCTGGGATTACAGGCATGAGCCACGGCACCTGGCCAAAGATATTTTTTATTATATGAATTCAGAATTTTTTGCCTTCTCAATATTCCTCTGCAAGAGTACATTGCATGTATTAATTATAACTGCCAGCTATTGACTAAATCTGATATGTAGTAACTGGATTTATTTCTTAGCTTAGTGTTACAACACACACACACACACACACACACGCACACATAATCAAGTGCTCCCTCCCCCTTCCCACCTCCTCCAGTCCAAAACTATAATTATTAAACCAAGAAATGTGAAACAAAGCACACCATCAGCACACGTGTGTGGTCAAGCAGCCACTGCAACTTGCCCTGCTTCGGCATCAACAGGTGAGACAACCGCACACCTTGCCTCATATTTGCAGTTTCCAATGCAAACATCCTTCAGGAAACATGACACAGAACCAGAAACAAGAGTATAATTAAAAATCTGTTGTTATTTTCTACAGAATATTGGTTGGTGTGAGTAAGAGCTTGCCTCCAAAATTCCCTTTTTGTTGACATTTGGCAGGACTTCTGTCAACAAAATTACATCAACCAACACCTAGCAGTATCTGGCATGTGGTAAATACTCAATACCTGTTTTTAAGAATCAGAAGAAAATCCAATGAAAATGAGCCCTGTCTAATCTCATAATAAGGGAACAAGTTAAAGCAGTTAGTATAGCAGTTAGTGCCAAGTACATAGTAAATGCTATATAAGTATGAGCTATTGGGGTTATTATCATTATCTAGAGTCACTGCTGCTTCTTGTTCACATTCTGGTCATCCAGAAGGCGCTCTCCCATTTCCCTCTCTCCTGTACTCCCTCTTATTTAAATACTATCAACTACAAATAAAAAAATAATAAAATAAAATAAATAGTATCACAACTTGCAAGGAAATTTAAACCACCCCCTCCTCTCTCTTCACACACACACACACACACACACACACACACACACACACAAAGAGAGCAGAGCCTCACTCTCATGCACTGCTGATGGGAGTGTAAGCAGCACAACGCCTACAGAAAGCAAACTGGAAACAGCTATCAAAATTACAAATGCGTGGCTGGGCACAGTGGCTCACGCTTGTAACCCCAGCACTTTGGGAAGCCAAGGTGGGCAGATCACTTGAGCCCAGGAGTTTGAGACCAGCCTGACCAACATGACAAAACCCTGTCTCTATTAAAAATACAAAAATTAGCCAGGCGTGGTGGTGCATGCCTACAATCTCAGCTACTCAGGAGGCTGAGGCAGGAGAACTGCATGAACCCAGGAGGCAGAGGTTGCAGTGAGCCAAGATCACACCACTGCACTCTAGCCTGAGTGACAAAACAAGACTCCACCTTAAAAAATATATATATTTTAAAAATTACAAACACATAGACTTCTTAACCCAGCAGGCCGCATTGGAGAGTTTATTTTACAGATTAACTCTACATCCATGTGACATGTAATTTGTACAAGATTGTTCATTGCAGTCTTGTTTCAAATGGCAAAATTGAAATAAGCCAAGTGTTTACCAGAAGGGAACTCACTAAATAAACTTTGTAATAAGCATAGAATGGAATATTATACAGCAACGAACCAAATTTTCAATGAGGAAGACCTCTATGTACTTACAAAAGAAAATCTCCAACATATATTGCTAAGTTAAAAAAAAATAAGGCACATAAGGACAGTGTACAAAACATCTCAAATTTTGTATAAAAAAGCAGGGAATAAAAACGTTTATTTCCATTTGTTTTACATTAAGAAACTCTGGAAAGATATGCAGCAAACTAAGAGGAATGATTGTCACAGCAGGAAATGGAGAATTAGGCCAATGAAGTGGGTGAGGGGAAACAGGGTTAAAAGGAAAACTTTTTACCATAAAACTTTTTATTGTCTATTCAATGTAGATGAAAAAGAAAGAGAGAGCATGCACCATCTTGTTTTCAAGGAAAAAGGAAAGAAAACCTGGTCTTCTATCTGAGACACTTATTTGCCTGCCATGAGCTATGGTTGAAGTTGATGCCCTGGAAGTTCACCATCTTGAACTTCCCCATTTTCCAGGCTTCTTCCCCTCCACGCTTTGGGCTGGGCTGGGAAACTGTCCCTAAAGAGCTGGACCCCTGTGCTCACTAGCTTAATACAGTCTGTTGGGCTATGACCCTATGTCCAACATGCATGTATTCCTTCTGGGACACAAGAGTGTAAATTAAGAAAAATATCTTGGATCCCAGACTCAATATTATAACTCTTCATTTCTTTGCTTTCATTGGTTTCAATTCAGCCATTTAATATGATTTGCAAATAGCTTTGTGTGGTATGATATTAGAGGTCAGAAGATTTCTCAATCCATCTAAAAATACATAAACACGCCACAACAAAAATCCATTAAAAGTAGAAATAGCTAATCTTTTACATAAGGAGAATAAATAATTCACCTCCAGGCTCTCCCACCATAAATCAGTAGTGCCCTTATCAGACACCGGTGCTGGAGTAGAAAAGTACAGCAGCTGTATTCAACTTCGACAATAAAAAGAGAGGGGTGGAAAAACTAGGGATGAAACATTTGTTTTCCTTCCATGTACATCGCCAAACAGACTACATAATAAACGAGCTGGGAGAGACTCACAACTTAATTCCATTACCAATGAAAACCTTTTCTAACTTTTTACCCCAGGAAAAGGGTCTCCAGGATCTATCTGACTCACACCTTAAGGGGAACAGCAGTGCCATGTGCCAATCCGCGGATGTGATTTGGGCACCTGCTCGGCTTACCCCTGCTGCAGTGAAAGGCTGACGGGGAAGAACCCGCCATCCTGGCCCTCTCAAGCTCAGCTGGAGGAGGAAGGGAAAACTCAGGGACAAAATACCACAGGACTTGTCTATACCACTGATCCCCACCCTCACTGCTGTCCAAACTTAAGCCCCGACGGGTCCACAAAAGGGTCCTAAGGGAAAGAACTGCTCCCACACCTCCTGGAGAAACAGTCAAGGCTACGGAAGAGGTTTAGAGAGAGAGGACCTGGTCAGGAAACAAGGCTCAAGTCAAGTCAGCCACTTGAATTCAGGTGACCCACCCCCACCCCCAACCCCTGCCCACGTGCAGCAAGATTTTTTAAACTTAGTTAACAAACATTGACATGGTGTGTGCTCCGTGTCAGGTGCCATTCTGAAGGCTTCAGATACCAACTCCTTAAGTATTCACAACATCCCTTTGAGGTAGGTACTACTATTAGCTCCATTTTTCTGATGAGGAGACTGAAGTGCAAAATGATTAAGAATCATGTCTGAATTTATTTAGTCGTGGATCAGGAAGTGAAGGATGCTTCAGCTCTTCACCACCTTCAC
>NW_012104377.1:325606-327320 GCF_000951045.1 Mandrillus leucophaeus | reverse complement strand
GGCCAAGATGGTGAAACCCTGTCTCTACTAAAAATACAAAAATTAGCTGGGTGTAGTGGTGGGCACCTGTAATTCCAGCTACTCAGGAGGCTGAGGCAGAGAATTGCTTGAACCCAACCAGGTGGAGGTTGTAGTGAACTGAGATCATGCCACTGCACTCCAGCCTAGGCGACGGAGTGAAACTCCGTCTCACAGAAAAAAAAAAATTAAACACTTTGTGCATCAAAAAAACAATATCAACAAAGTAAAAGAGCAATACATAGAATGGGAAAGAATATTTGCAAATTATATATCTGATGAGTCTAGTATCCAGAATATATAAATAACTCAACAATTAAAATAAACAAACAAACAAACAAAAGTTAAAAATGGTCAAGTTACTTGAATAGACGTTTCGCCAAAAAAGATATACAAATGGCCAACAAGAACTAGAAAAAGATGTTCAACATCATTAGTCATTAGGAAAATGCAAACCAAAACCACAGTGAGATAACACTTCACACCCACTAGGATAATTGTAATAATTTCTTTAAAGAAGGAAAATAAGTGTTGGTGAGGATGTGGAGAAACTGGAACCTTCCTACATTGCTGGTAGGAACATAAAAGGGTATATCCACTATGGAAAACAGTTAGGTACTTCCTCAAAAATTAAATATAGGATTACCATATTACCCAGGAATTCCCCTTCAAGGTATATAGCCAAAATAATTGAAAACAGGTGTTCAAACAAAACATGTACAGGAATATTTATAATAGCACTATTCACAATGGCAGACAGGTGTAAATAACCCAAATGTTCATCAATTTGGTAACAAAATGTGATAAATCCATATAGTGGAATATTTTTCAAGCACAAAAAGGAATGAAGCACTACATGCCACAACATGGATGAACCTCAAAACTGTTATGCTAAATGACATGAAAGGACATATATAGTAAGATTCCATGTATATAAAATATCCAGGATAAGCAAGTCCTTTGAGACAGAAAGCAGATTACTGGTTGCCAGGGGCTGGGGGTGGGAGCATTTGGAAATGACTACTCAATGGGTATGGGGTGTCCTTTGGGGGTGATGAACTAGGAGTGGTGACAATTGTACAACATTGTGAATACATTAAATGCCACTGAACTGTACACTTAAAAAGGTTAAAACACTAAATTTTATGTTAATTGCACCTCAATTTAAAAAAAAGCTCAGGCCAGGCACAGTGGCTCCCGCCTGTAATGCCAGCACTTTGGGAAGCCAAAGCAGGAGGATTGTTTGAGCTCAGGAGTTCAAAACCAACCTGGGCAACATTACAAAACCCCATCTCTACAAGAGACAGGGAGAGAGGGAAGGAAAGAAAGAAAGAAAGAAGGGAGGGAGCGAAGGAAGGACAAAGGGGAAAGGGGGAAGGAGGAAGGGGAAGGGAGAGGGAGGAAAGAGAGAGAGAGAGGGAGAGAAAGAGAGAGAGAGGAGAAAGGAAAGGAAAGGAAAGGAAAGGGAAAAGGAAAAGGAAAAGGAAAAGGAAAGCAAAGGAAATTATTTGGGCATAGTGGCATGCACCTGTGCTCCCAGCTACTCAGGAGGCTGAGGTGGAAGGATTTTTTGAGCCTGGGAGCTCAGTAAGTCAAAATTGTTTCACTGCACTCCAGTCTGAGTAATAGAGACCCTGTCTCAAAAATACAATAAAAATTAAATTAAATTTAAGTTTTAAAAGGGCAATGGCTTTTT
>NW_012104377.1:291091-323566 GCF_000951045.1 Mandrillus leucophaeus | reverse complement strand
GGGAAGAACCCGCCATCCTGGCCCTCTCAAGCTCAGCTGGAGGAGGAAGGGAAAACTCAGGGACAAAATACCACAGGACTTGTCTATACCACTGATCCCCACCCTCACTGCTGTCCAAACTTAAGCCCCGACGGGTCCACAAAAGGGTCCTAAGGGAAAGAACTGCTCCCACACCTCCTGGAGAAACAGTCAAGAAGGCTATGGAAGAGGTTTAGAGAGAGAGGACCTGGTCAGGAAACAAGGCTCAAGTCAAGTCAGCCACTTGAATTCAGGTGACCCACCCCCACCCCCAACCCCTGCCCACGTGCAGCAAGATTTTTTAAACTTAGTTAACAAACATTGACATGGTGTGTGCTCCGTGTCAGGTGCCATTCTGAAGGCTTCAGATACCAACTCCTTAAGTATTCACAACATCCCTTTGAGGTAGGTACTACTATTAGCTCCATTTTTCTGATGAGGAGACTGAAGTGCAAAATGATTAAGAATCATGTCTGAATTTATTTAGTCGTGGATCAGGAAGTGAAGGATGCTTCAGCTCTTCACCACCTTCACAAAAGAGCTTGTCACCACCACCTTTACGTCTGTTCTGGGCCCTGAGTGGGCTGTGTATAGAGAAGGAAGAGAAGAAGTGGCCAGAGACAGGCTGCAAACTTAGCATAAAGGTTAACAGAGATGTTTTGTATCCTAATAATTATCATTAATACTAGGAATTGTTGTTGAGAATTTTTTTTTTAAAGAGACTTTTAATCAGCTTACTTTTCTTAGCATTCCCAAACCTTATCTGTATCCAACTGAGGATCACAGTGAAAAATGGTTGGGAGTCAGCTCTTCTCCAGTAGCAATTAATAACATGTATCAGGAGGAATGTGGGTTTTTCTCCAGACAGCCACATACTACTTCCTCATTTAAAATGAGCCTCCAAAATGCTGGCTCAGCATAGCACCTCAGAACATGGTATGTATCAGCAGTGAGAGTGCATGAGATGTGAAGTAGAAAAGGTAAACTTTGCATCAATTATTTGTTGCCACCACAAAGCTGTGTGACAACCTCAAAACTCAATGGTTTTTGTTGGGACAACTATTTACATGCAACCACAACAACAACAAAAACAACAACTTAAGCCCTTGCCTCTTATTACATACAAAAATTACCTCAAAATGAATCAAAAACCAACATGTAAAAGATAGAACTATAAAACTTTTTGAGAAAACATAGGGGTTGGCTGGCCACAATGGCTCATGCCTGTAATCCCAGCACTTTGGGAGGGCAGATCGCTTGAGGCCAGGAGTTCAAGAACAACCTGGCCAACGTGGTGAAACCCCGTCTCTACTAAACATACAAAAATTAGCCGGGTATGGTGGCATGCACCTATAGGCCCAGCTACTCAGGAGGCTGAGGCAGGAGAATCACTTGAACCAGGAGGTGGAGATTGCAGTGAACCAAGATCGTGCCACTGCACTCCAACCTGGGTGACAGAGTAAGACTCTGTCAAAGAAAGAAAGAGAGAGAGGGGGAAAAGAAAACAAGGAAGGAAGGAAGAAAAGAGAGAGAGAGAAGAGAAGAGAAGAGAAGAGAAGAGAAGAGAAGAGAAGAGAAGAGAAGAGAAACGAAAAGAGAAAACAAAGCAAGTAAACATGGGGTAAATCTTCACGACCTTGGATTCCTAGATATGACACCAAATGCATGAGCAACAGAAGGAAAAAAAGAGATCAACTGGACCTCATTAAAGTTAAACATTTTATCCAGGCACAGTGGCTCACGCCTGTAATCCCAGCACTTTGGGAGGTCAAGGTGGGTGGATCACCTGAGGTCAGGAGTTCAAGACCAGCCTGGCCAAGATGGTGAAACCCTGTCTCTACTAAAAATACAAAAATTAGCTGGGTGTAGTGGTGGGCACCTGTAATTCCAGCTACTCAGGAGGCTGAGGCAGAGAATTGCTTGAACCCAACCAGGTGGAGGTTGTAGTGAACTGAGATCATGCCACTGCACTCCAGCCTAGGCGACGGAGTGAAACTCCGTCTCACAGAAAAAAAAAAATTAAACACTTTGTGCATCAAAAAAACAATATCAACAAAGTAAAAGAGCAATACATAGAATGGGAAAGAATATTTGCAAATTATATATCTGATGAGTCTAGTATCCAGAATATATAAATAACTCAACAATTAAAATAAACAAACAAACAAACAAAAGTTAAAAATGGTCAAGTTACTTGAATAGACGTTTCGCCAAAAAAGATATACAAATGGCCAACAAGAACTAGAAAAAGATGTTCAACATCATTAGTCATTAGGAAAATGCAAACCAAAACCACAGTGAGATAACACTTCACACCCACTAGGATAATTGTAATAATTTCTTTAAAGAAGGAAAATAAGTGTTGGTGAGGATGTGGAGAAACTGGAACCTTCCTACATTGCTGGTAGGAACATAAAAGGGTATATCCACTATGGAAAACAGTTAGGTACTTCCTCAAAAATTAAATATAGGATTACCATATTACCCAGGAATTCCCCTTCAAGGTATATAGCCAAAATAATTGAAAACAGGTGTTCAAACAAAACATGTACAGGAATATTTATAATAGCACTATTCACAATGGCAGACAGGTGTAAATAACCCAAATGTTCATCAATTTGGTAACAAAATGTGATAAATCCATATAGTGGAATATTTTTCAAGCACAAAAAGGAATGAAGCACTACATGCCACAACATGGATGAACCTCAAAACTGTTATGCTAAATGACATGAAAGGACATATATAGTAAGATTCCATGTATATAAAATATCCAGGATAAGCAAGTCCTTTGAGACAGAAAGCAGATTACTGGTTGCCAGGGGCTGGGGGTGGGAGCATTTGGAAATGACTACTCAATGGGTATGGGGTGTCCTTTGGGGGTGATGAACTAGGAGTGGTGACAATTGTACAACATTGTGAATACATTAAATGCCACTGAACTGTACACTTAAAAAGGTTAAAACACTAAATTTTATGTTAATTGCACCTCAATTTAAAAAAAAAGCTCAGGCCAGGCACAGTGGCTCCCGCCTGTAATGCCAGCACTTTGGGAAGCCAAAGCAGGAGGATTGTTTGAGCTCAGGAGTTCAAAACCAACCTGGGCAACATTACAAAACCCCATCTCTACAAGAGGCAGGGAGAGAGGGAAGGAAAGAATGAAAGAAGGGAGGGAGGGAAGGAAGGACAAAGGGGAAAGGGGGAAGGAGGAAGGGGAAGGGAGAGGGAGGAAAGAGAGAGAGAGGGAGAGAAAGAGAGAGAGAGGAGAAAGGAAAGGAAAGGAAAGGAAAGGAAAGGGAAAAGGAAAAGGAAAAGGAAAAGGAAAAGGAAAAGGAAAGCAAAGGAAATTATTTGGGCATAGTGGCATGCACCTGTGCTCCCAGCTACTCGGGAGGCTGAGGTGGAAGGATTTTTTGAGCCTGGGAGCTCAGTAAGTCAAAATTGTTTCAGTGCACTCCAGTCTGAGCAATAGAGACCCTGTCTCAAAAATACAATAAAAATTAAATTAAATTTAAGTTTTAAAAGGGCAATGGCTTTTTTCTTTTTTCTTTTTTTTTTTTTTTGAGATGGAGTATCACTCTGTCGCCCAAGCTGGAGTGCAGTGGCCGGATCTCAGCTCACTGCAAGCTCTGCCTCCCGGGTTCATGCCATTCTCCTGCCCCAGCCTCCCTAGTAGCTGGGACTACAGGCACCCGCCACCTCGCCCAGCTAGTTTTTTGTATTTTTTAGTAGAGACGGGGTTTCACCATGTTAGCCAGGATGGTCTCGATCTCCTGACCTTGTGATCCGCCCGTCTCGGCCTCCCAAAGTGCTGGGATTACAGGTTTGAGCCACCGCGCCCGGCCCGCAATGGCTTTTTCTAAGAAGTATTTCTCAGTCACATAATCTGTGGGTTGACTGAGGGTAAGGTTATCTAGTCTGAGTGAGGCTGGGCTTGGTTTAAGGCTACAAATTGGATCCAGGTCTGCCTCACATGTCTTTCATCTTCCTCAGACCAGTAGACTAGACAGGGCAAGATATGATTTGGTTGTGTCCCTACCCAAATCTCATCTTGGATTGTAGCTCCCATAATTCCTATGTGTCATGGGAAGGACCCAATGGGAGGTAATTGAATCATAAGGGCAGATCTTTCCTGTGCTGTTCTCCTGATAGCATATAAGTCTCACGAGATCTGATGGTTTACATAAAGGGGAATTGCCCTGCACGTGCTCCCTTGCCTGCTGTCATGTAAGACATGGCTTTACTCCTCTTTTGCCTTCTGCCATGATTGTGAAGTCTCCCTAACCATGTGGAAATGTGAGTCCGTTAAACCTCTTTTTCTTTATAAATTACTCAGTCATACAGTTGCAAATTTTACAGCTGCAAAGGAGACTGACACATGCAATCTAGCCATGTGCCCAAGAAAAAAAAAAAAAAAAATGAACTGCTAAGTCAGTCTCTGCCACATTCTATATTAAGCTGCCTTTATTTGAATGTCAAATCACCTAAAGTCGGCTTTCAAAATGTGTTAACCTCTTATTTGTGGGGGTTTGGGGAACCAGTTCCTCAAGGCTGGGGGAACAGAGAGGAACCCTGGCAGTAGGTTTGAGGACAATGGTGACAGCAACAGCTAGAGACATAGGGACAACACCAGCAGGAACACAACTCAGATCAAAGCAGTGGTAGCCTACACCGGAACTTGAAGTAAACACATGTGAAGGATCAGTGACCCCAGGATTCCAATGCCTGGAATCCAAGCTAGAAAAGAGAGTGGGTTCCTAGAGACATATGCCATCAAAAGACAAAAGCCTTGACCTCATCCAAGTCTGGCCTGGGGAAACAAGACTTCCACGTATTGCTTACATATTTCAATGGTCCATTAATGGTTTGCTCCTTTGACTTTTACAGTCACCCTGAATAAATTTCAGATCCAACAAGCAATAGAATCAAAGTGATTTGGACACAAAAGTATTTCTCTCCTTTCTCTCCCACTCCTTCTGCCAACCTTCCTCCTTATTATAGCTGCCCTGAACCAGGGGAAAGAAAAAGCTAGGCCAACGGTGCTGTTAACACCTCCAAGGCCAAGGAAAGACAAAATGAATTCAAAAATCATACTTCCAATGTACTCATTGCTCTTCCTGGAGCTGGCAAGCTCTTTATTTCACTGCAATGACCTACTCTTCTCTCCTGAAATTTCAAGCTGGTTGCCATTTCCACCCTTCTAACTGGGGGCTTTATTATCTTAAGGTGTAAAAAGTTTCTCTGGCAGAAGTCTGCCTGGGAGAGAAATCGGAATGATTTAAGCAGTGCCCATGTGTGTACAAAATGGAAGAGAATCCCCAGCTGACACACCAGAAAGGAAAAATGTAAGCTCAGATGCATTTATTAAGGGAGGGTGAATATCGGCTCAGCAACTTCCCCCCGCACCCTCACTTTTTTTAAACTCTCAGATACTTTTTTAATGCAAAGGTACCACAAGTCCTCAGCAAATCACAGCTTTGAAGGAAAATGTCAATTCCTATCAAACCCTGAAGAATTGTTGGAGCTGATGGAAATCTAAATTCAGCCTTTGGTTTCCCCATTTTCCCTTCTGTCCCTTCAAACCAATCCCCTCCTCCGCCAACTTGCCCTAAAGTGCAGGAACAGAGCTGCAAATCAACGCCTGGGGGACATCCCATCAGACAATGGGAAGGTCTAAAGAAAGGTTAAAGCAGAAAGAAAACTAAATTTATAGACTTAGCATTAAAATCTTAACGGACCTTAGGAACAGCAATGAATCTGATGTTAGGAAAGGCAGGGGCTGTCAGAGGCCACGGCAGGACGGCCTGACAAGGGCTATAAATCTAAGCAAGGAGAGGGAGAAAAATAGGCGTCCTTTCAGGCTGAGGCAACGTGATGAAAAGATCTGAATGTGGACTTGAAAGAGAGGCAAGGCTGCAGAGGCATGGCGGGGAAGAAGCAGACTGGGGACTGCAAATAAAGGATGAAAAGGGCAGTAATCGTGGGGGTGGGAGAGAGGAGTGGGCTTGGGCTGGCAGAGGCCTACAACAAAGACACCAGCAACACACTTTGGGCTGTGGAGGGAACTTTGAAACTGATCCCCAAAGAAAGGAAACAAAAGATGTGCTTGCTCCTTGCTGTATAGATGAGATGGAATGCAAAGTAACCTTGTAAGCAACCAGAATCAACATGGAAACCAGGAAGCCCAGGGCAAAAGAAGATGTGGAGGAGACTGGAGAAAGGCAGTAGCATCTAATAGTTAGAACACAACCAGAAGGCCGAGAACTCCCAGGAGTATTAATTTTCACTCACCCATTCTGTGTGTTTTTGGGTTCTTGGTTTTTTATTCTTTCAATGATGCCCTTTGGGGCCCAAGTAAAATACGTTAAAATGCTGATGAAAATATTAGACATAAGCCAGGCACAGTGGCTTACCCCTGTAATCCCAGCACTTTGGGAGACTGAAGCGGGTGGATCACTTGAGGTCAGGAGTTCGAGACCAGCCTGACCGACATGGTGAAATCCGTCTCTACTAAAAATATAAAAATTAGCTGAGCTGGGTGGCACACACCTGTAATTCCAGCTACTCAGGAGGCCAAGGCAGGAGAACAGCTTGAACCCAGGAGGCAGAGGCTGCAGTGAGCCGAGATCGTGCCACTGCCCTCTACCCTGGGCGACAGAGCAAGACTCCATCTCAAACTAAATAAATAAATAAATAATAAAATAAAAATATAAATTAGACATAAGACAATTACAACACAAAATAATATACCATGAATTATTATAGAATGCCAAGTTCAAGTGGTCTTCCCCTGTGGGCAGGCCCCATGGGAAAAGCAGGATTGGCATCACTTTGCCAGGGCTTCTGCCAGCTTCACCCATATCCTAGAGTGAGGCATTGTTTCCTCTGCCTCAGTTTCCCCCAGTGGAAAGGAAGTTGGCAGATCTGTTTCACAGTTGTCAGACAGGATTCTTTAAATTAGTATCATCATGGTATATTTCAAACTCTTGAGAATAAGTTTAGTTGTTCATGTACACACACATACATATATACACACCCATGCATGAAATGCAATCTTTTCAGTTTTTTGAAATACGAAAATCAGTTTCCCTTCTGAGAGGTGACAACATGCTAGCAGTCCTCACTCTCGGGGCCTCCTCGGCCTCAGCTTCCACTCTGGTGGCGCTTGAGGAGCCCTTCAGCCGGCAACGGCACTGTGGGAGCCCCTCTCTGGGCTGGCTGAGGCCAGAGTTGGCTCCCCCTGCTTGCGGGGAGGTGTAGAGAGGGAGGTGTGGAGAGAGATGCGCGGGCGGGAACCAGGGCTGCAGGCGCAAGGCCTCACGGGTCAGTGCGAGTTCCGGGTGGGGCAGGCTCCGGGCCTCACTCGGAGCAGCCGGTTGGCGCTGCTGGCCCCAGGCAGTGAGGGGCTTAGCACCTGGGCCAGCAGCTACAGAGGGTGCGCCAGGTCCCCCAGCAGTGCCTGCTTGCCAGTGCTGCACTTGAATTCTCACTGGCCCCAGCTGCCTCCCTGACGGGCAGGGCTCGGGACCTGCAGCCCTCCATGCCCGAGCCTCCCTGATAAGCACCGCCCCCTGCGCCATGGCACCAGGTCCCATCCACCCCTCAAGGGCTGTGTGTAGGCGCCTGGCCCGAGACTGGCGGGCAGCTCTGCCTGTGGCCCTGGTGCAGGATGCACTGGGTGAAGCCAGCTGGGCTCCTGGGTCTAGTGGGGACTTGGAGAACCTTCATGTCTGGCTAAGGGATTGTGGATGCACTAATCAGTACTCAGTGTCTAGCTCAAGGTTTGTAAATATACCAATCAGTACTCTGTATCTAGCTAACCTAGTGGGAACTTGGAGAACTTTTCTGTCTGGCACTATGTGTCTAGCTAAAGGATTGTAAATACACCAATCAGGACTCTGTGTCTAGCTCAAGGTTTGTAAATACACCAATCAGTACTCTGTATCTAGCTAACCTAGGGGGGACTTGGAGAACTTTTCTGTCTGGCACTCTGTATCTAGCTAAAGGATTGTAAATGCACCAATCAGCTCTCTGTAAAACGGACCAATCAGCTCTCTGTAAAATAGACCAATCAGCTCTCTGTAAAATGGACCAATCAGCAGGATGTGGGTGGGAGGTCAGATAAGGGAATAAAAGCAGGCTGCCCAAAACAGCAGTGGTAACCTGCGTGGGTTGTGCGGTTGGGTTCTGTTCTTAGGTTCTCGTCTTATGCAGTGTGGGAGCTTTGTTCTTTCACTCTTTGCAATAAACTTTGCTGTTGCTCACTTTTTGGGTCCACGCTGCCTTTATGAGCTGTAACACTCACGAGGAAGGTCTGCAACTTCACTCCGGAGGCCAGCAAGACCAGGAACGCACTGGGAGGAATGAACAATTCCAGACACGCTGCCTTAAGAGCTGTAACACTCGCTGCGAAGGTCTGCCGCTTTACTCCTGAAGCCAGTGAGACCACGAACACACCAGAAGGAAGAAACTCTGAACGTGTCTGAACATCAAAAGGAACAAACTCCAGACACACCATCTTTAGGAACTGTAACACTCACCACAAGGGTCAGTGGCTTCACATTCTTGAAGTCAGCAAGACCAAGAACTCACCAATTTCGGACACACTTCTACATATATCTGACATGTTTCTACTCCATTTGCTTTCTACATTTTCCATTTCCTCTCTTTTTCTAGTTGCTTTTCTCTTCTTATCAAGTTTCTGTCCACTTTTTCCAGCTTCTGTTTTCTCTCTTGTCTGGCACTTTGACTCTCCGCAGTTTTGCATTTCTCCCAATTGTCTTGGAAGCTAGAGTGCACCTCATGTGCAAGGCTGTTTCATAGGTGACTACATATTGCCATTAATATTCATTAGCTTTCTTAATCTGCAGTAAAAAATGGGGAAAAAATGCTACCTTTCCATGTGTCAGACTGGTTGATTGCAGGTTCTACTTTTAAAGCATCAAATTCTCATTCTATAGAGAACCTGGAAGACTGAAAGCTCTGGTGTGATGGACAAATTTCCTTGGACCAACCGAGGAGAAGGAAATTAGCAAAGCTGAGAGATCTTGCAGGAGAAAGTTAAGCTTCAAAGTGATAAGCATCGTTATAACCTTCACAGGTGAATTCACTTAGGTGTATTTCCCAAGAATGGTGATCACCTTTCATAGCCTAGACTCTAGCAGATCAAAGGGATTTCCCTGAAACATTAAGAATTTTAAACTCTGGAACCTAATAAATGCCTTCAAGAGTTTTCTGTTGCCTATAAAAAGTCAACGTGGGCTGGAGGCAGTGGTTCACACCTGTAATCCCAGCACTTTGGAAGTCTGAGGCAGGTGGATCACTTGAGGTCAGATGTTCGAGACCAGGTTGGCCAACATGGTGAAACCTCATCACTACTAAAAATACAAAAACTAGCTGGGCATGGTGGTGGGCACCTGTAATCCCAGCTATTTGGGAGGCTGAGGCAGGAGAATTACTTGAACCCAGGAGGCAGAGGTTGTGGTGAGCTGAGGTCACGCCACTGTACTCCAACCTGGGTGACACAGCGAAACTCCATCCCAAAAAAGAAAAAAAGTCAATGTAGATCAGGAAAAGCTGGATGTTGCAACCCAGACCTAGCATGTACCATCTTAAAACACAGGGAGAAGCCAAACTTATCTGTGTACAAGATAAAGGTGTATAAAGAGTAAAAATAAAATAAAAAAAGATGGAAAAGTCAACACTATCTTAGATATTTAGAACCTCTCATAGAAATATATATATATATATTTTTGCTTATGTCAATGGATCCATAAAATAAATGGACTTAACCTGACTTCTAACTCATTTGGTGAAAAGCCAGTAGACTAGAGGTTTATTTGTGGAGCTGGGATCTTTCAGTAACTCAGTAACAGACTTCCTGTTTGACTTTGGGCAAGTTATTTAACTACTTGATATCTAAAGTTACTCATCTGTAACATGAGTAAAATAATATAATAGCCATGTTATTTTTGGTGCTCAGACTGCTCCCAACTTAGAATGTGTAACTGAAGCTCACAGAGGAATTCCACAGGATTAATGAATATCTGCAAATGCTGTAGGCCCTCAAGTCAAATGCTCACTTCATGGTCTTATCATTATAAAGTAGCCATTAGTAGCCCCGGTATCATCACCCCTCCCCTGAGTCATCTCTCTCCTGTCTGGTATGACCTCTCGGTGTTTAAGAACATGTTGGTCCCTCTAGTGGAAAGGCCTTCCCTCCATTCTCCCATCTATCAGAGTCCCTACTGAGACAGCCAAGTGCAAACGGGTACCTGCAAAAACTCCAACTGGCCTGTGCACTGGGAGGAGTGAGCACTGGGGTAAAGCTACAGAGGTTCGTGCTGTTTGCAGCGGGGAGGAGACTAGCCCCTTGTCTTCCTGGGTGGAACCTGGAATTCAATCTGCCCACTAGCAGGACTCTGGCTTTGTGGAGAGTCCCTGTTTCCTTTTTTTCCTTTTTGTCCAATAAATTCCATTATTCTCACCCTTCAAAGTATCTGTGAGCCTAATATTTCATGGCCACGTGACAAGAATCAAGCTCTTAGCTGAATTAAGAAGGAATTCCTACAACACTACCACATCTTTCCTCTAGAACGCATAGGAAATCATATTAACCTTGATTTGTCTTTTCTTCCTCTGTCCTTAACACCTTATAATCTGGTTTCTGTCCGTCACCCTATATGGTTTTGTTTGTATCAAACTCAATCACTTTCCTATGTTCCAGTCCTTTTACAAAGGTGTGTTCACTCTTCCACTTTTTCTAGAGCTGTGATGGTTTATGTCTAGACTTCAGAAATGCTTCCATATAATAGATCACCTCCAGTCTTTCCAATAATACCTTGGCAGAGTCATGTCTCTTCCTGCTCAGTGACCATGTCTTCTAATTCTTCTCCATATAGCATTTCTGATAAGTGGTTTGTAGTCAGGTGGTTTTCCTATCAACTCTATATACAATTTCCAGCTTCTGTTTTTTATCTCTTTTAGATCTGTAAGTGAATTCTGTCCAAGATATCTGTATCAGTTATCCATTGCCATAATAATAATGCACAACAAACAATCTTAAAACTTAGTGGTTTAAAACAGTCATTGATTTTTTTTTTTTTTTTTTTTTTTTGAGACGGAGTCTTGCTCTGTCGCCCAGGCTGGAGTACAGTGGTGTGATCTCTGCTCACTGCAAGCTCCGCCTCCCAGGTTCACGCCATTCTCCTGCCTCAGCCTCCCAAAGTGCTGGGATTACAGGCATGAGCCACCGCGCCTGGCCAACAGTCACTAATTTTTATTGCTCATGAGTATATGAATACTCTGGATGGTTTTGTGATCTGTACCTAAATTGACTGATCTCAGCTGAGTGTGTTCACACATCCGTGTCATGTGGTAGGTGGGTAAGAACTGGGGCATCTCAGATGGCCTCAGAGGGGACAACTGGGATGACCTGGCTCTGCTCACCTGGTTTCTCACCCTCTAGCAGGCTCATCTGGACTTGCTCATACGGTGATGACAGGGTTACAAGAGAGTAAACACACCTGTGCAAGGCTCAGAAATATAATAGTTACTTCCACCACATAATTCCAATTGACCAAAGCGAGGTGCATAACCAGCCCAGATTCAAGGGGTAGGGAAGAAGGCACTCCTCTTGATGGAAGGAGATGCAAAATCATATTTTAAGAAATATGGATTCAGAGAGGGAAATAACTGGGACCATTTTTCCAATTATTCTACTACACCTTTGTATAACTGTCCAGCCATCATACACAGACAAGCAAAGAAAAAGCTAACCTCCTTCTCTGAACTTGTTGGCAGTTCTATCAGCATTCCAAGACACTCAGCTCCCTAAGATTTGAACTTCAAAACCACCATTCAGCCTACTTCAAAATCTCAGCATTGTCTGATGATATCACACCCTGACTAGGCTCTTGAAATCATTTCCTTACAAACATCTGCATTTCCAGGGATCCATCACTCCCTGCAAGTCATCTACATTCCCCTTCTGGGAACATCACTTTGACCCCCTCCATCTCTTGCAAAAATCTCCACTTCTGGTGATGCCCGTCCACCAACATTTGCATATATGTACAAGCTAGTGTGCACATCTTTAAAATGAACAGTAGAGGAGAATCAATAGCAGAATGTTAGAAAATGAAAAAGAAAAGGAATAACAACATTTAATGACACAATAGTTGAAATCCAGTTTATCTGTGTCTTCTGGTTGAGCCAACCTCTGAAAAACTCTGAGAATGGCAAATTAATATCTTCAATCCATTCAATCATGCTGTATATCCAACTCTAACTACATATATAATTGTTGGAAAACTCATTAATCTGGATCTTATTGATGTGGCTGCTATGAAAATTAATCATCTGGCTGGGCACGATGGCTCAGGTTTGTAATTTCAGCACTTTGGGAGGCTGAGGCAGGTAGATCACTTGAGGTCAGGAGTTGAAGACAAGCCTGACCAACATGGTGAACCTCATCTCTACTAAAAATACAGAAATTAGTCAAGCATGGTGGTGGATGCCTGTAATCCCAGCTACTCAGGAGGCTGAGGCAGGAGAATCACCTAAACCTGGGAGGCAGGGGCTACAGTAAGCAGAGATCACACCACCACACTCCAGCCTGGGTGACAGTGAGAATGTATTTCATTTAAAAAAAAAAAAAAAATCTCAAGCAAGATAGTTTTCCCTTTGCTAAATTCATTACAGCCCATGAGTAAAATACATGTTGTGATGGTTAATACTGTCAACTTGATTGGATTGAAGGATGCAAAGTATTGATTCTGGGTATGTCTGTGAGGGTGTTGCCAGAGGAAATTACTATTTGAGTCAGTGGGCTGAGAAAGGCAGACCTACCCTTAATCTGGGTGGGCACAATCTAATCAGCTGCCAGCATGGCCAGGATATAAAGCAGGCAGGCAGTAAAACATGAAAAAGCTAGACTGGCCTAGCCTCCCAGTCTACATCTTTCTCCCGTGCTGGATGCTTCCTGCCCTTGAACATCGGACTCCAAGTTCTTCAGCTTTGAGACTTGGACTGGCTTCCTTGCTCCTCAGCTTGCAGACAGGCTATTGTGGGACCTTGTGATCATGTGGGTTAATACTACTTAATAAACTCCCCTTTACATATATATATATATATATCCTATTAGTTCTATCCCTCTAGGGAACCCTGACTAATTCACATGTGCCTAGATTTTCAAAAGCATGTTTGAAAATTACGACAAGATCCAGACGCAGTCAATAATTTGTAGAAGTAAAGCCTGTAGTTGAGATATATTGTCCTGCTTGGGCTAAAACATGGAAACATTTTTCATGAATTTGCTCATTTTTATTCTCAACCTTTGCTTGCTGTTCTGCCAAAAATGCCCACCTCCTTGCCTTATCTCCTTTTTAGCCCATTTCTAGAGGACAAGGATTTTGTCCCTACCACTCTTCTCTTCTCCCAGCTTCCCCACATTGTTCTGGCACATAATTGAAATTTAACAAGTATGTACTCCTTACTGTGGTGGTATGGGGCCATTTCAAATGGACCACCCTTGTTAGTAAACTTCACAAAGGCACAAACTTGTAGTGGGAAAGTGTAGTCTTTTGAACATCTGGAATAAATGCCAAGACTCTGGGTTGAACATTCTTCCCTAGGGATTTCAAATTTGTATGAGTTTGTATGTGTGTGGTGGTAGCTATTGTTCTTGAAAACCAATGTCTGGTGCTTCTTCTCTGGATTTTAGACTCATAGCCTTAAACTAACTTTAACCCATTAACTGTTGACCTCTATTTTTTTTTTTTTTTTGGAACTTTGTTCCCTTTTATGCTTTCCTCACCCTGTGCCTTTTAGAACCTCAAATTCCAGGTCTCAGAGCAAACATTAAAAGTCCTTGGAGGGAGAACCCCTCATCCCACTGATTTTGTTTACCATATATCTAACCCTTTTCCCTCTGCTTTTTCAGTGGCTCAGTCATTATTAACCACCATATGTAATCTCGAATGCTGCTTCTCTATATATTCTTTCAGGTGTCCAAGCCCAGTCTTTGGAGACCACTTGATTCTCTCTGGTTTTCTTTGACTCCTGAATTAGGTCATTGATTTTTTTAGTTTTCCCTCCTATTTTCTGTAAGAAGTCAAGCAGACATAAAGCCAAGCAGAGAATCATAGCCACCAACCAAGAGGAAACAGGATAGAACCAGGGTCAGAGAGGGCTGAAGTTCCCAGATTGTTTCCTTTTATATCACCCCATTTGTAAGGGATCCTTCTACTATGTTGACTTCAAGCCCCATATTTTACACAGCTTCCTCTAACAGAGTCACCTTAGCCCTCTTCTCTTCTCTTTCCCACACAGTCTTGAGGCCCTAGAAAGTCTTTCTTCAATCCATACAGACAAACAGTTTCACTTATTAGTTTGATTCAATGCCAAGTTACTTTTCTGAAACACTTTCAGTCTGCATTATAAGCCAACACTCCCACGAGAACTGGCCTGCTTCCTTCCCACACTGATAGTGTGAGGAGGGAAAAATCCCCACACATCAAAGAGCAGTCCCACCCAGGCCTGTGATTGGCTGAGATACAATAGAGGGTGTGGTTCTGGGTCAGCTGGTCAGCTTCTCTATCCACCCACTTTAAACTGCAGAATGGAATAAGTGGTCAACAAGAAAATTAAGCAAATCAAACAAGACGAATTAAATGAGCTTGTCTTCCCACATGATAATCTGTATAGTGATGGGGAGCAGTTTCAAATCAAGATGGGAGCAGTAGCCAAAACTATTAGTAGGTTGGGAAATGGGGTGCATCAGGGGTCAGATTTATAAAACAGTGCTCTTTAGCCAAACCTCTGAAATACTAAACAAAAACAACACTCAGATACATTGCAAAGACCAACCCAAAGCATCTGGTTTCCTTAGCTGGTGCACATAGCAGGAGAAATGTTGGCAGAACATTTGATTACCATAAAAGAGAGAGCTATGCAGAAACCACATTAGAGTAAACCCAACCAAAACAAAGTCAAATGTTTGAACTGTTGTGAATAGATTATGGTGGAGACTTGGAAAAGGGTCTAGCCTGGATTAATGAGAAATGCAAATGAACTGGCTCAGAAGCAAACCAGCTTCCCCTGTGATGTGACCCTTTGCCTCTCAGATTTGGGGGTGAAGTAAATACCTGTCATCTTCAGAACTGCTCAGAGGCACATCACATCCACATGACGGGTGGCTGGACCAGGCATGTTAACCATTGCCAGAGAAGTGATAAGTCAGCTTGATGCTGAAGTGTGTCTGCAGATCCTGCTTAACTGCCAATCCACCTCTCTCTTCCTTTCAATGAAGAACTCCACAGAGCAGCTGGTTTTGATCATTTTGTCCATGGCAAAGACTGTGAGAAACACATTTATTTTGGTAAAACACAGCACACATATATATATATATATTTACACATATATATTTGCACATGCTTTTTCTCTGGGTTGTATAGATATCTATTTATTATCCAGGGTTGGCAATAACCTTCAATCCATCTTTCAGAGTGTCCTCTTATGGGTTGTCAACAAAACTTTCCTAATTTGGGTTTTTGGCAGCTGAATCCAACCACCACTGGAAACCAAACTGCTGGGCTTTAGAAAGCCCAGCCCATCCATCTGGATAGGCCTTTCTCAAAGGAACCCTGACCTCCCCTGGAGACCCTCCCCTCTAAGTCCTGCGTAGCATTATCATGTTAAAAGAGGCTGTTGAGAAACCAATATTCGTTTGAGAATATGCAAGTGGTTCTCATCATGCTTTCCAAACCCTATCCAGAGTGGGAGCATAGAAAGACTCATGATTTGTGGGCTTGGAGGTTCAATGAATCAGGAAAATTCTCCCCAAACTAGTGTTAACAAAAGAATAGGAGAGGGCGTATGAAATTAGGTTGACAGGATGACTGGGAGTCTTGGTTATGGTTCTGCCTTCCTGTCAGGGGAATGAGCGCTGAGTAATAACCTTGCTGATGGCGAGTTATTTTCATGAGGGCATTTTAAACGGCTGCTCCTTCTCCCCAGATAACCAGAACTGCCTCATGCCAGGGAGCCACCCCACCCCTGCTGCTTCTGCTGCCTGGTGCCTGGATTGAAAAATATGAGGCAGTTGTGGGAGATGAGAGCCAGACGTCCTTCTATTTACTTATTTAACTAGTCTGCTGGCCTGGGTGCAGTCATGCAGTTTTCCATTTACATGATCTGCTAATTGGATATCAGTACGTGCTCAGCCTTGGTCCATACTTAAGGACCTCTAGATGCAGGTCTCAGCTCTTTCACTCCAAATATGGCCTGGGTGCAAAGCGTGGGCAGGTAAAACACTTGAGAACAGTGTTCTTGATCTTTAGCATGCTTGAGAACCACCTGTGAACTTGGTAAAATACACATTCTCAGGCCCACCCCAAAAGGTTCTGATTTAATATGTCTGAAATAAGGTCTGAGCATTTACATGTTTAACAAGAACTTGGCATTTCTAACAACAAAGTGATGCTGGCGTTGGTCTGCAGATTACACTTTACCTAAGCCACCGCCTTTGAACAATGACCTAGCCACCAGAAAAGTTTAGAAATGTGTTCCTTAGGCCAGGCATGGTGGCTCAAGCCTCCAATCCCAGCACTTTGGGAGGCTGAGGTGGGTGGATCAGGAGGTCAGGAGATCGAGACCATCCTGGCTAACACAGTGAAACCCCGTCTCTACTAAAAATACAAAAACAAAATTAGCCGGGTGTTGTGGCAGGCACCTGTAGTCCCAGCTACTCGGGAGGCTGAGGCAGGAGAATGGTGTGAACCTGGGAGGCGGAGCTTGCAGTGAGCCGAGATCGCACCACTGCACTCCAGCCTGGGCAGCAGATTGAGACTCTGTCTCAAAAATAAAAATAAAAATAAAAATAAAGAAATGTGTTCCTTTGTCTTCAATCAAGTCAACAATGGATGTTAATTGGAAACTAATTTTCTCCAGGGAAAAAGAAAGAACGCTGGGGTCCTACAGGTGCAGAGCTTATCCCTCCCCTACTCCTTCCACTGCTGATCTAATCCTTTAGGGCTTTGCTTGAGTCTCTCTGGAGCCTCAACCAGCTCCTGCAACCTAAAGTAACATCCCCCTTATCTGAATTTCCACTGCACTTCAACACACTGCCACCTGCTTTTGTCCTCAATTGTACACTAATTGTTCCCTGCATGTGAATTTTGTCATAGATCTGAACTTTAATGCAATTGGACAAAGGCCCTCTCAACACTCACAGAGCTAGGAGTAGGCACAGAACGCTCTTTCAAATACATTTCAAAGATCAAAGCAGAGCTAAATGAGTGTGCCTCGGAATGTAAGAACAGGTAACATTGGAGAGCTGTGACCATAAAGGAGTCATCAGATCAATCCGTCACCATGTCATTTTGGCTGTGGTTCTACATTTTTTGTTTGAAGTGGCTGGCAGGAGATAAAGAGCAACTCTGCTGTGTAGAAGAGTAATTGACTTGTATTTTCTGGTATTTTCTCTAGACAGAAATTAGTTCAAACTATTTCCAAGATGTTCAAAAATTGGATGTGGCTGCATGAAACAGGTTAAAAAATTAAATATGGTAGGTACTGACTATGGAATGGCAATGTGAGGAGTGTGGCAGACCCTCTCCCCAGGTAAATACCATTTAGGTTCTGAAAATTATGAAAGGATAAGTAAAAGGTGTATTTTCAAACCCTAGAGCAACCACTAAGAAAATAGTTCAAAAAATATGTAGCTTAAAAATCATTAAGGGCCTTCAAATTTTCTGCAAGAAAATATTTACTTAATGAAAAAGAAAGTAACAGCAAAGGAGTAACAGAAGAACAAAAAAAAGGAGGCATACAAAAAAAAGAAGTAAACTGGCAGACATAAATCCAGCCACACAATAGAAACACTAAATATGAATGGATTATACAATCCAATCAAAAGGCAGAGATTGCAGACTGAATAAGAAAACAAAACCCAAATATACTATGTCAACAAAAAATATATGCTAGATTCAAATATACAAATGGTTGAAAGTAAAAAAAAAAAAATGAAAATAAATATACCATGCAAACAGCAATCATAAAAGAAATGAAGTGGCTATATTCATATCAGACAAAACAGACATTAAAATAAATAATGTCACTGGGGATTAAAAAGACATTTCGTAATGTTAAAAATGATTAACCAATCAGAAAAATATAATAATGTTAAGCCTATATGCAACTAATAATAGAAACCCAAAATGCATGAAGCAAACATTAACAGAATTGAAGGAAGAAAGATAATTCAATAATAGTTGAGGACTTCAATACCTCAATTTCAATAACAGATACAGGAACTAGAGAGAAAATTGATAAGGATATAGAAGACATCTAAAGAATATACCACCCAACAACAGAAGAATACGTGTCCTTCTCTAGCACACATGGAATATTCTCCAGGATAGACCATATGCTAGGCCATAAATCAAACCTCAATGAATTTAAGGGGGTTGAAATTAAACAAATTGTTTTCCAGCCACAGTAGAATTAAATTAGAAACAATAACATAAGTAAATTTGGAAAATTTAAGAATACTTGGAAGTTAAATACACACTCTTAATTAATTGATGGCTCAAAAAATAAATCATGAGAGAAACAAAGAAACACTTTGAAATGAATGAAAATTAAAACACAACATTCCAAAACAGGGGATGCATCTATAGCAGTGCTTAGAGATGAACTTATAGCTATGAATACCTATGTTAAAAAAGAGGGCAGATCTCAAATCAATAACCTAGTCTTTCACATTAAATAACTGGAAAGGAAGAGAAAACTAAACCCAAAGCAAGCAGAAGTCAGAAAATGATAAAGAATAGAGCAGAAATAGATGAAATAGAGAATAGAAAAAAAATCAACAAAACTAAATATTGGTTATTTGAAAGGGCAATACAATTGACAAACCTTTAGATACTAAGAAAAAGGGAGAAGACTATAATTACTAAAATCAGGATTTAAAAAGAGACATCACTACCAACCTTACAAAAGTAAAAATCATTATAAATTAATGGTATGTTATACCTTATGTAATTGTGCCATAGTTGTTATCTATTCCATTCTAATTTTTTCATTCATTTTTATTTTTGCTTTTTCAGTTTGGAAAGTTTCTATTGACATGTCTTCTAGCTCATTGATTCTTTTCTCAGCCATGTCCAGTCTACTGATGAAGGCATCAAAAGCATTGTATTAGTCTGTTTTCACACAGCTGATAGAGACATACCCAAGACTGGGCAACTTATAAAAGAAAGAGGTTTAATTGGACTCACAGTTCCATGTGGCTGGGGAGGTTTCTCAATCATGGTGGAAGGCAAGTAGGAGCAAGTCACATCTCATGTGGATGGTGGCAGGCAAAAAGAGAGCTTCTGCAGGCAAACTCTCATTTTTAAAGCCATCAGATGTCATGAGACTTCTTCACCATCAAGAAAACAGCATAGGAAAGAAAAGACCTGAGCCCACGATTCAATTACCTCCCACCAGGTCCCTCCCACAACATATGGGAATTATGGGAACTACAAGATGAGATTTGGGTGAGGACACAGAGCCAAACCGTATCAGGCATCATTTCTTTTATGGTGTTTTTTCTATCTAGCATTTTCTTTTGGTTTGTTCTTAGGGTTTTTATCCCTTGTATATTATCCACCTTTTCCATGAGAGCTATTGGCATATGAATGAGTTATTTTAATACCCAGTCTCATAAATTCAAAATATCTACCATACCTGGGTTTGGTTCTGATGCTTCGATTTTTCTTTTCAGACTGTGTTTTTGTCTTTTAGCATGCTTTATAATTTTTTTTGTTGAAAGCCAGACATGACATACTGGGTAAAAGGAACTGAGCACTAAACAGGCCTTTAGTGTGAGGTTTTCGTTTATGCTAGGAGTAAGGCTGTGTTTACTGTTTGCTATAACTGCAGGTATCAAAGGATAAATTTCCTTTCGTGTCTTTGATTCTATCCCCCTATTATCTTTGGGTTTCTCTAAATACTGCCTAGTAAATAGAGTGTGAGCCTTATAGTCCTTTTATCTATAATTCACTGTTGTTGTACCAAAGCCTAATTGATGTAGTGTTAATTCAAGATTATTTAATGATAAAACACTCAGCAAACAAGCAATAGAATAAAGTGCATCTATGAAAAAACAAACTAACATCATATTTAATGATAAAAGATTGATTACTTTCCTTTTGAGACTAAGAACAAGACAAGGTGGTCCACTCTTACCATTACTATTCAACATTATACTGGAGTAGCCAGAGCAATGAGGCAAGAATAAGAAATAAAAGGCATCTGGATTGGAAAGGAAGAAGTAAAACTGCCTCCATCCACAGATGACATGATCTATTATTTAGAAAAAAACTAAATAATTCACACAGAAAAATGAGACTAATAAAGGAGTTCAGCAAAGTTGTAGGACATAAGGTTAATATATAATATCAGTTGTAGTTCTATACAGTAGCAACGAACAATCCAAAAATAGAATTAAGGAAACAATTTCATTTACATTAGCATCAAAAAATTGAAATAGTGCCGGGCGCGGTGGCTCATGCCTGTAATCCCAGCACTTTGGGAGGCCGAGGCGGGCGGATCACCTGAGGTCGGGAGTTCAAGACCAGCCTGACCAACATGGAGAAACCCCATCTCTTCTAAAACTACAAAATTAGCCGGGCGTGTTGGCACATGCCCGTAATCCCAGCTACTAGGGAAGATGAGGCAGGAGAATCGCTGGAGCCTGGGAGACAGAGGTTGCTGTGAGCCGAGATCGCACCATTGTACTCCAGCCTGGGCAACAAGAGCAAAACTCCATCTCAAAAAAAAAAAAAAGGAAATACTTAGGAATAAAAAGGACAAGATTTATACACTGAAAACTACAAAACATTGTTGAAAGAAAGTAAAGATGTAAACAAATGGAAAGACAGCTCATGTTTATAGATCAAAAGACTTAATAGTGTTAAAATGGCAATACTCCCTAATTAATCTATAGACACAATGCAATCCCTAGCAAAATTTCAGCTGACTTTTTTGGGGGAATTGAGAGCAACTGACAAGTTGATGCTAAAATTCATATGGAAATACAAGAGACATAATAGCCAAAACAATCTTGAAAAAGAAGAATAAATTTGGAGGACTCACACTTCAAATTTCAAACTTACTGTAAAGCTATAGCAATCAAGAATACAATACTGGCACAAGGACATACAAATCAATGGAATAGAATTGAAAGTTGAAAAATAAACCTTACTTTATGGTCAATTAATTTTCAACAAGGGTACCAAGACAATAAAATGGGGATAGAACAGTCTTTTCAACAACAAATGGTACTAAGGACATCCACATACAAAAGAATGAGTTTGGCCCCCTTTCTCAGGCTGTCTTGGTCCATTTGTGTTGCTCTAAAGGAATACCTCAGGCTGGGGAATTTATAAAGATAAGAGGCTTATTTGGCTCACAGTTCTGCAGACTGTACAAGAAACATAGCACCGACATCTGCTTCTGGTGAGAGCCGCAGGCTGCTTCCACTGACAGCAGAAGGCAAAGGGGAGACGGCGTGTAGAAATTGCATGGCCAGAGCAGAGGCAAGGGAGAGAGGAGAGAGGTGACAGACTCTTTTAAACAATGAGTTCTCACAGGAAATAATGAAGCAATAACTCATTACTCGAAGATGACTCCAAGTCATTCATGAAAGATTTGCCCCCACGACCCAAACACCTCCAATTAAGCCCCACCTCCAACCTTGAGAATCAGATTTCAACATGAGATATGGAGAAGTCGAATATCCAAACCATAGCACACACCGCACATAAAAACTAACTCAAAAATGGATCATAGATCTAAATGTAAGACTTAAAACTATAAAACTCTTGGAAGAAAACACAGGAGTAAATCTTCATACCCTTGGACTGAGCGATAGTTTTTCAGATATCACCTCAAAAGCACAGCAACAAAAGAAAAAATATGCACACTGGCATTCATCCACATTAAAAATATTTGTGCTATAAATGATATCATCAAGACAGTAAGAAGACAATCTGCAGAATGGGAGAAATATTTTCAAATTATACATGTGATAAAAGACTTGTACCCAATAAATAGCACAGGGGAAAACACAACTCAATTCTTTAAAACTCACTTTAAAAATGGGCAAAGGATCTGAATAGAAACTTCCCCAAGGAAGATACACAAATGATTAATAAGCACATAAAAATATGCTCAGAATCATTCATCAATAGCGAAATGCAAATCAAAGCCACAATGAAATGCCACTTCACACTCACTAGGATGCCTACGATAAAAAAGGCAAAAAAAAATAGGAGGTGCTGGGCAAGAATGTGGAGAAACTGGAACCCTCAGTGCATTGTTGGTGGGAATGTAAAATAATGCAGCCACTTTGGAAAACACTTTGGCAATTCTTCACAAAGTCAAACATAGAGTTACCATGCAGCCCAGCAATCTCTCCCCTAGGTATATAGCCAACAGAAATAAAAACATGGCCGCACAAAAATTTGTATACAAATATTCATAACAGCATTGTCCATTCATCAGCTGATAAATGGATGAATAAAATGTGGTATATCCATACAATGGAATATTATATTAAGGTATAAAAAGGAATGAAGTTCTGATACATGCCACAACGTGGATAAACCTAGAATATATACTAAGTCAAAGGAGCCAGTCCCAAAGGCCACATATTATATGATTTCCTTTCTATGAAATGGTCAAGACAAGCAAATCTATAGGGACATAAAGTAGATTAGTGGTGCCTGGATCTGGGGGCAGGCTAGGAAGGAATGAGGAGTGACTTCTAATGGGAATAATGTTTGTTGGGGGTGATGAAAGTATTCTAAAATTAGATAACAGTGACTTGCAAAATTCTGTGCATAAACTGAAAACCATTGAATTGTATACTTTAGAGAGATTAGCTGTATGAATGTGAATTATATTTCACCAAAGCTGTTTAAAAAATTAATGTGGTGAGTCTGATAGCTCAGAACCTCCACACACACAGGATGGTTGGAAGTGGGAAGGCAGTGGATGTCTAAAGTGGAATGCAGTCTCCTCTAGCATGGCTGGATCCAAATGCTCCCACCATGTCCTCAGGAATCTCTCTTTCCCGGGACTGCTTTCCTCTGAGTTTACTTTGTTCTCAGGCAAACTGCCTCATCAAGCAACCAGCAACCCTAGGATTACGAGCTTACAGTCCACCACTTTACCCACTCCAGGAAAAAGACTGCTTTTCCCATAGTTACAAATGAAGCCCCCAAGCTGCTTCTCATTGGCCTGGCTTGGGACATTTGCCTCCCATTGAGTCAGTCACTGTGGCCTAGGGAACGAGCTCTGACTGGCCTGGCCTGGATGCCATGCGCATTGCTAGGTGGGTGAACGATGGATTACCATGTGTTGTGGTCTTTCCTCCTAAGAATTTTGAGGTGCTGATAGCAGAAACGAGTATGGGTGTTGGGATCCACTACAGTGGTAGAAAGCATAATTTAATAAAGCGGTGTCATTAAACCTTCTGAGCGTAGCAATGAAAAGATCTATTATGATCCCTGGAAATGATTTTTAAACCCATGTGAAAAAAAGGGTGTGTCTAAGGTTGAACAATAGACTTTGATTGAATATCCAGCTTCACAGATGGCACCTCTTGGAAAATTTCCAAAATGAGAGCAAACAGTTGAAGCTCTCTATGGTTTTGATAAATCTCTTCCTTGGGATTGTATAGCTAGACTTGGCACAATTTTGACATATAGTTCCTATTGCAACTTTTCCATTTCATCATAGTATACACAAACCTGACTTCTACTAGCAAGACTGCAGAAGTAGGGGAGCCTAATATGTCCCCCAAATTAAATGAGGGAATGGAGCGAGGAGAAGAGCTGCAAATACAGGAAATTGTAAGGATATTATTTTACACTGGAGGCTTTCCCATAGCTTAGCCTTTTACATGCATTAATTTCTCTTTGCAAATAAAGACCAGATGCTATCTTGTATTTTTTGTAGCTTCAATAGCAATTCTGCAAAGTAGATGTAACAGAAATTTTTCAAAATAATACTAGTTTGATTATTGAGAATGTTACCTTGCATGGGAATGCTACTACTACTATTACAGTTAATAATAATATCTAACAATTATTGAGCACCTACATGTAGTAGCTAATTTAATCCTCACAAAACTTTAAGAGGATGGTATCATTTCAACAATGGGGATACTCAGAGAGGTTAAGTGACTTATCCAACATCACAAAACTAGTAAAGGATGGAGCCAGAATTTAAACTTGTCTCCTGGTTACTTCTTTTCACCACCTTGCTGGTGTTTTAGGGGATAACCTCTAAGTTATTAGACACATCAGAAGACTTGGTGATTCCGCCATGAGGCCTAGTTACTGCAGTGACCACAAAGGCACACACAGGAAGCAGCACATGCACACAACGTATGTACCACAACCTTGCACACTCCCACACTGCTCCTGTTCCGGCTGATCTGATATCTGTCTCTCACTTCACTTCCTCAGAAAGGCAGCCAACACTCAGATGTGGAGTCAGAAGTCAATGCCATTTCCTTCCTTTATAAATTGCTTAAACCCTCTAATTTTCAGTGCTTGTAAAAGCATTTTCCTCCTTCACCGTGTCCTTGTCAGCATCAAATAAGCTTATGTTGAGGCAGGCACTTTGGATGTATAGCTGTAGCATTTGTATCAGAGGAATGTTACATTCATTCACCTTTCTCAGAGTGGCTACAGAAATGGGGCCCCGGGTGGGCCCCTGCTCCTGCTATCAGCAGCCCTTGACATCCAGAGTGTTGGCCACATCATTCATTCCTGTCTCTCAGGAAAAGAACATAAAGAGGTTAAAAAAAAAAAAAAAAAAAAAAGTGGAACTGGGTGCCTTGACTCTTTGCCAGCCTAAAGGGGCATATCCCAGACTCTTTCTACTCCATGATAGGTATTTTGGGTCTAAAAGTCAAAATAATCACTAAAACTCTATAGCAGCCAGCTTTCGGAAAGCAATAGTCACCTGTAACAAGCTGGTATGACTGAGATCTTCTCCGACCTTTGCAGGTTACAGAAATGACACCAGACCTAGTGTAATCCCCTCTACATTTTCCAGGGCTGGATTCAAAGAAGACTCCACGGTTCAGGGACAGAACCATAAACCTGGTTTGCAGGTCTTTGTCATGAACAGATGGAAGAGAAGGCATAGGAACTCAGAGGCTGTGTGTTAGAAGAGAGAGGGTTCCCCTCCCAAGGCCAAGGAACTGGGTACCCTCAGAGACTCACCTATCAAGTTTGGAGGTGTCTACAAGAAAGGGAGGCTAACAGGTTGTTTGGTTGGTTTCTTAGCCCTTAGGCTTTCCAACCCACCCAACCTTCCCAACCCCAGGTAGCAATAACTGAGGGAAGATTGGTACCAGTTACCAGAAAAACTAATGATGGATTTACCTGCATCTGTAGGTCCAGCAGTGAGGGCAAGGACTATGGATACTGGGGCTGCAGGCTAACCTGGCTGGGGCTGTGGGATAACCAAATGAGGCATGGGCCAAACTAGGGAGACATCAGAGAAATGTGGCATGAGGAGTCCAGCTGGGAGTATCTGGAATACGTGGTCCAGGCTCACAAATCCCAGAAGTGGCCAAGCTCCAGCAACTGTCCCTTGGGGGCTTGTTGGGGTTTCCACTTCTCCATACAAAATCCAAGATCAACAACCTCCCCCAATATATAACCTCTGGAAAAGAGATAAGAAAAGGCCACCTAGGAAGAGCCTTTCCCCTCCCTGCCCTCACCAAAGAGGGCAAAGCAGAAGGAAGGAAGGAAGGGTATATGAGAAGTCACGGCACACCCCTACCTCCTCTCCAAGCCACTAGGCCCATGCACATAGCCAGTGCTGGGAGGGAGGCAGAGCTTGGAATAGAATCTCAGGTTGAAGTTGAAATTGCAAAATATATGAGATTAAATTCCAATAACCAGAATGAAACTGATCTAATAAGCAGAAGTGAGTAAAAAATTACGGAATCCAACTGACAAGTTGCTAAGGGAACCTGCTGCCCCAGCAGGAAGGGAGGGGCTCAAGGCCAACAGAGCACAGCTGGTAGGAATTATTAGAAAAACAAAGCTGTTTCATGTCTATTCATCAATAAGGTGAGATCTCTCAATCTAAGCTCTCATGTACCAAGGGCTCCAGTTTAAAGCACATTCATCCTTGCCTATATGGCCCAAGAGTCAAGGCTGCCAGAGCAGTGATTAGGTGTAGAGCCAGCCTCAAGTTAGAGAGAATCAAGTATGAGACCTGGCTCCTCTGTGTACTAGCTGTGTGACCTTGGTCAACTCCTCTATGCCTCAGTTTCCTCATTTGTAAAATGGAGATATAGAATTCTTGTGAAGATTCACTAAGAGAACTCATGTAAGCCATTTAGTCCAGTGTCTGGTGGATACCAAGTCCTTTAATACTATTGTTTTTATCAATCTCTGCTCAGCAATCCACAGCATGTTCAGCTGCTGTCGTCTTCCTCCTCACTCAGCATTCCTCTCCCTCTCTTCCCTTGCCTTTCCTGCCACTATCCTCTCTGGCTTCTTTTTTTTTTTTTTTTTTTGAGACAGAGTCTTGCTCTGTTGCCCAGGCTGGAGTGCAATGGTGCAATCTCTGCTCGCTGCAACCACCTCCCAGGTTCAAGCGATTCTTCTGCCTCAGCCTCCTGAGTAGCTGGGAATACAGGCACATGCCACCACACCTGGCTAGTTTTGTTTTCTCTGTTTTGTTTTGTCTTGTTTTAGTAGAGATGGGGTTTCACCATGTTGGCCAGGCCAGTGACAAACTCCTGACCTCAAGTGATCTGCCCACCTCGGCCTCCCAAACTTCTGGGATTCTTAATCTCTTTGTTAGCACATCCGCCTCTACTTTTGCCTCTTTGGGCTCTGTCCAGGTCCTCCCCTCTCTCACTTCCACAAACTCCTTAGGTGACTGCACTGATTCTCACCACTTTAAATACCATTTGGGAAGCATGGCTCCCAAATACACAGCTCCAGCCCACACTGTTTTTCTTGAGCACCAGTCTTTCAGGCCCACAGCCAGCTGGATGTCTCCCTTAAATGTCTCATGGGCATCTCCAAATCAACATGTCCATGTAGGAGTTCTGGGTCGCCCCCTTCCACCACTCCCCACATGCACTCTTCTCCAGTCTTCCCACCTTCCTCCTCCAGCCCAATTAATTGCTCAAGTCAGAAAGTAATCCTTTAAGCCTCTCTCTCCATTACCTACTGCCCAGCACCAACCCATCACCACTGTACTCTTAGTTCAACTCCCAAAATATATCCCTAACCTATTCACTTCTGTCCACACACACTACATCACCATGTCCAAAGCATTTAGCTATCACAAAGACAACAGAGATAGATTCCTAACTGGTCTGATAGCTTTCACTCTGCTTTTGTGGTGTGTGTGTGGGGTGGGGGGGAGGGCGTGGGGGAGTAAAATATGCATAACATAAAATTCAGCATTTTAACCACTGTAAAGTCTTCAATTCAATGGCCATTTAGTATATTCATAATATTGTGCAACCATCACCAGTATCTAGTTCCAGAGATACATTTTCATCACCCCAAAAGGAAACCTCATACCCCTGAAGCAGTCACTCTCTAATATGGTTTGGCTCTGTGTCTGGGCCCAAATCTCAAGTCAAATTGTAATCCCGTTATTGGAGGTGGGGCCTGGTGGGAGGTGATTCGGTCATGGGGATGGTCCTTCATGAACGGGTTAGCACCATCTTCTCGGTGCTGCTCTTGTGACAGTGAGTGAGTGCTCACAAGATCTGGTTATTTAAAAGTGTATAGCACCTTCCCTCCACCTGCTCAGGCCATGTAAGGCATGTCTGTTTCCCCTTTGCCTTCCACCTCGATTGTAAGTTACCTGGGGCCTCCCCAGAAGCTGATGCTGCCATGCTTCCTATACAGCCTGTAGAACCATCAGCCAATTAAGCCTCTTTTCTTTATGAATTACCCAGTCTCAGGTATTTCTTAATGGCAATGCAAAACAGGTGAACATACTCTCCATTATTCCCTCCCTCTAGCCCCAGGCAACCACTACTCTGCTCTCCATCTCTAGAAATGAAGCTATTCTGGACATTTTCTATAAATGGGGTCATACAATATGTGGTGTGGCCTTTTGTGTCTGGTTTTTTCACTTATGTGTTGTGTCTGTCTTTTTCACCTAATGTTTTCAAGGTCCATCCATGTTGCAGCATGCATCAGTACCTCATTCCTTTTTATTCTTTGCTTTGACTCTTGCTCCTTATTTATTTTCACAAAGATGCCAAAGTAATCTTTTGAAAATAGGTTGTTATTCTCTCATTTAAAACTTTTCATCAGCTGCCCATTGTGCATGAGACAGAGCAGAAAAAATCTTTTTTTTTTTTTTTTTTGAGTCAGAGTTTTGTTCTTGTTGCCCAGGCTGGAGTGCAATGGTGCGATCTCGGCTCACTACAACCTCCGCCTCCCGTGTTCAAGCAATTCTCCTGCCTCAGCCTCCTGAGTAGCTGGAATTACAGGCATGCTCCACCACACCTGGCTAATTTTGTATTTTTTAGTAGAGATGGGGTTTCTCCATGTTGGTCAGGCTGGTCTTGAACTCCTGAACTCAGGTGATCCACCCGTCTCGGCCTCCCAAAGTGCTGGGATTATAGGCATGAGCCACTGCGCCCACACAATAGAGCACAAAATTCTTAACAAGACCTTCAACAGCCTATATCACCTGACCTCTGCCCTTCCCACCACTATCACCTTCCTCATCATCTCCCCCTGGCTCACTTTGTACCAGCTACACTGCTTTATTGAAGCTTTTTCCAGGGGTAGAGCCTGTGCACATGTTCTTTGGTCTGCAATGCTCTGCCCTCTCCTCTCAGCCTATCTGTGAGCACCAGGCTTACAGATCCTGATTCCTCAATCTAAATTACATCACCCCACTTTTTATGAGAGAATCATATTTGCTTTATAGCACATGTCATAATTTGTAATTAAGCATTATTTGCATCTTTATCTACTTATCTACATTTATCTACTAGACTGTAAGCTCCATGAAGTCAGGAACCAAGTCTGTTTTCTTTACTAGTGTTCTTAAAGCCTAGCATTGTGCTTAGCATAGTAGTTGTTCATAAAATATTGATGACTGGGAGAATGAATGAATGAATTTTCCAGAGCAGAAAGAGAAGGAAATGGTAATTCAGCCACTTCTGGAAAAGCCACTTCTGCTATTAGAGAATCTAATCTAAAGTTGCTCAGACAGGCGTAAGCTCTCATTTACCCTCATCATCACCACTATCATCAACAGCGACTTCCTGCTGACCTAATGGTGGCTGTGTTGAAGAAGTCTTGGGAAAAAACAGACTTTCTGGGTAATTCCAGTTCTCTTCCTGCAATTTGCACTCCAGGCAGCTGGAAGCTAAAGGCTAGAAGCCAGCCCCATGAAAAATGACTGCAGGGCAACAGAGAGAGACACCGAGTGCCTTCCCGGATTCCCTTCTGTTGGCCAAGTCGCCCTTACAGCGGTGGTGCTCAAACTTCCCTACTCACAGTGCCCTTCAGTGAGACAAAAGTCACCCTCTTCACAGTTCCTCCTTACTATCCCAGTGGAAATACAGAATCCAGGAGAATAATGGCCCTGCTTTAATAGAGACACAAAATGAGGACCATCATATGTAATTATGAATTCACACCAGCAACAAAAGCTTAATATGCGTATTCATCCTGTGGGAGACTGCCCTACAGACCACCAGGGAACCTGGACCACACTTCAAGCACATCTATCTGAAAGGATTTGGGAATTTGCTGCAAACCTCCCTGACTCTATTGTTGTAGTCCCCATATGAGACCTAACCCAGTTAAGTTAGCATCATTTTTTAAGTAAGAGCAGAACAAGTCTCACTATGGGCAGCTCCCCATTCTCTGTCCTGACACCTCATCATCCCTGCCTTTGGTGCCTGGGTCAGCTGGCACCATCTTCTGTCTCTTTTGACGTGGCTCCCTATTGGCTCATGTCTTGGTCTGAGCACATCTGGAACACACAAACTAAGTCCATTCATGCTAGTACTCCAGGGCTTAAAAACAATCAGAGGCCACAAGCAGATTTTAAAAACAATGAGAGACCAGAAATGGGGCTTTTAACATTTGTCACTGCAGCTCATCCCTATAAATGAGCCCCAGGTCCCAAAGAACACTGGGTAATACATTCAGCTAGACCACCAACAAATACATGCTGAGCATTGCTAAGCACCAGGCACCGAGTTGGGGACTGAGGATGCAATGATAAACAAGACAGATGTAGTCTTTGTCCTGATGGAGTTGATAGCCTAGTTGGAAATAAACAAGTCAGTGACTATACAGCTTAGCAACTGCTGTGATGAGGGAGGTAAAGGATCTTTTGGGAGCTCTTAGCAGGGACCACTCATCAAGACTTGGGGAAGGGAGTTGTAGAAAGTAGCCCGGTGGAAGTGACACCTAAGCAAAGACATGAATGATAAGTAGGATTTAACTAATGAAGCAGATGGGATGGAATAATAAATATCCAAGAGAGAGGAAACACAATTTTCATTGGACCAGCAGTGGGAGAATTTGAGGAGCTAAAATGATGTTTGTTCAGGGTGGTGGGGAGAACAATTGGAGAACAATGCTGGAGGGATCAGAAGCACACATATTATGCAGGGTCTTGTAAGTTACTTCAAAGAGTTTGGCATTTATTCTAAGGGCATTGAGGAGCTAGAGCAGGATTTCAAACAGGATGGGGAAAGTTTTGCATTTTGCAAAGATATCTTTGGCTGTAGTGTGGACAGTGTATTAGAGGGGAGTGATAATAGAGACAGAATCAGCCAGAGGCTATTCCAAAAAGCCAGGGGTATAGAGAAAAGAGGACAGAGTCGTTAGGAGCAAGAGCACTTGGCGATGGGATGGATGAGGGATTGAGGGAGAGAGGATCATGATGAACTCAGGCTCAAGTCAGTAAGTGAATGGCCCTGTAATTCACAAACACAGAGAACCCCAGAAAAGGAGCGGGTAGGGAAGGAAAAGTCCAGTTTGTACACATTGGCTGGTAGGTGTCAGGAGGACATTCAAAGATGCTGTCATGCAGGTAATTGGACATGTGAGTCCAGAATTCAGAAGAGAAATCTGGGCACTATAATACATTTGTAAATTGAGAGCATGTATGTGCCTTTTGAAGCCATGAGAGTTAATCAATCCATTCTAGGAAATCACTTCCTGGTGGAGGCTACAACTAAGCAGAACCTGAAGGATAAGTAGGATGAACAAGTGAAGTAGAAGAGTGGGAAGGAAAAGCATTCAAGATAATGAGAGTAGCACATGCAAAGGACCAGAAGCAGGAGAATTTGAGGAACTAAAATCATTTTGGAACAGTGAGAACATAACGTGGGATAGACCTCATAGGAACACCAAGGTTTAACCAGTGAAGAAAAGTCTGAAAATGAGACCAAAGACTAACCAGGGAAATAGGAGAAAAACACAGAAGTCAGGGGAAGCAAGGAATTCAGAAGAACAGTCAACAAGGTCAACTAGTGTCAGGAGGCTATGTCCCTAGTGCCTAGAACAATGCCTAGAACTAAATAGTTGAATTAAATGAAATAACTTACATTTAAAAAAAGTTAACTGAACTTAGCAACAGAGCTCATTAGTGGCCTGAGAAAAGGACTTTCAATGGGGTGGGAGCCAGTTGTGGTGGGATAACGAATAAATATGGCATATGAAAATTGATATTGACAATGCTTACTGAGTCCTCAAGGGGCTCCTGTCCACCTGACTAACTTCACCAGCTGACCTGGTGCCATCATCCCCTTGCTCAGTATAACTCAGCCATATGGTCCCTCTTTCAGATCCTCTCTCAAAGTCAGGGACCTCACCAACAGTTCCCTCTGCCTGGAGTCCAGTCTTCCCTCCACTCTGAATCTCAAGCCCAGCTGACTCCTACTCATCCTTCAAGGCTCTGCTCAAATGGCATGGTCTCAGTGGTGGCTTCCCGGAATTGTCATCCTCTCCGCCAGTTCCCCATGAAGTTCAATGCCAGCCTTACACTCTTGTTGCATGCTGCACTTTTCTTCTGCATCACTTAACACAAGTGCAATGTGTTCGTGTGGATATTTGTTTAAGGCTGGTCTCCCCAACTAGACCAGAAGCTCCCCAACTAGCAGTGTGAAGGAGCTGAGAGATGGTAGAACTTTTTAAAAAACAAGAAACACCAGAGAAGGGAGATGGAACAAAAAAATTTTTAAATAGGCTGGGCACTGTGGCTTATGCCTGTAATACCAGCACTTTGGGAGGCCAAGGTGGGAGGATCACCCAAGGTCAGGAGTTCAAGACCAGCCTGGCCAACATGGTGAAACCCTTTCTCTACTAAAAATACAAAAATTAGCCTTGCGTGGTGGTGCGTGCCTGTAGTCTCAGCTACTTGGGAGGC
>NW_012104377.1:288651-290471 GCF_000951045.1 Mandrillus leucophaeus | reverse complement strand
GAGTCTTGCTCTGTTGCCCAGGCTGGAGTGCAGTGGCACAGTCTTGGCTCATTGCAACCTCTGCCTCCTGGGTTCAAGCGATTCTCCTGCCTCAGCCTCTTGAGCAGCTGGGACTACAGGCACCCACCACCATGCCCAGCTAATTTTCATATTTTTGGTAGAGACGGGCTTTCACCATATTGGCTAGGCTGGTCTCAAACTCCTGACCTCATGATCCACCCGCCTTGGCCTCCAAAGTGCTGGGATTATAGGCATGAGCCACTGTGCCTGGCCCTTTAATTTAGTTTTTAACAAGGTTACATGAGCACATAAAGAAGTCAAATAGTTCTACAAGACTTGTTGTTGTCACAAATAGCAGTCCCTGCCCCCATTTTCCTTCCCCAGGGACAACTAATTTTAATTCTTACCATTAATTTTTTTGTGTTGGTATTTGTGTCCATATCAGTATATAACATGTGCGTATGTCTAATTCCTGATTGGTCTGTTTTAGGTACTATCTATGAACTTCCCGCTGGGGAAGACGAGGATTTAGCACTCCTGCCAACTCCCTTTACCCCTCTCACACACACACAAACACACACACACACACACACACACACACACACACACTCCCCCTGCTCCACAGGTCCCTAAGACATGACATCACATTTTTCAGATAGATTAATATTCTGTATTGATATCTATGACTAAGTAAATGCTATTTACAGATGAGCCACGTACTATCCTATGATTACTTTTCCTTGCCTGCACACATTTTGTTTTGCCTGGAGTTATCTTATTTTGCTTTCTTGTTATCAATATTGTTGCCATTAATCCAATCCCAGGCTCCCCACCTCTCAATATGTTTGGATTCAATAGAGAGACTTTCGAGGTTACCTTATTGAGTAAAAAATTCCCATAGGTCCTCCTGACTCCTCCAGGTTGCCCTCAACTCCTCGGTTCTGGGTGCATGGCTGTCACCATGGTCCTGGCTAGTCCCTTCTCTTCTCTCCTTTATTGGTGTTCTGTTAACTATCTCTCATGTCCTTGGTTTGCAACCTCAGTCTGGTGGAGCACATCTTCCAGTAGCTTCCTGAGAAAAGCTACATGAGAAGTAAAATGACTGAAATTCTGCATGACTTAAAATGTCATTCACCCACTATCAGGTTAAAAGAAGATATAGACACATAATTATTTCAACAGATGCAAATAAAGCATTTATAAAATTCAACACAAATTTAAAATTTAAAAATAATTTCTTACTGCAGAATTATTCACAATATTCAAAACATAGAAACAACCCAAGTTGAATGGGTGAAGATGAATGACTAAACAAAATGTGGTATATACATATAATTGAATATTATTCAGCAATAAAAATGAGTGAAATTTGGGTACATGCTACAACATGGATGAACCTTAAAAACATTATGTTAAGTGAAAGAAGCCAGACATGAAAGGACAAATAAATGATTTCACTTATATGAAATACCTAGGCTGGGAACGGTGGCTGACATCTGTAATCCCAGCACTTTCAGAGGCCACGGCAGGAGAATCGTATGCGTACAGGGGTTTGAGATCAGTCTGGGCAACATAGTGAGACCTTGTCAGAAGGAAGGAAGGAAGGAAGGGAGGAAGGGAGGAAGGGAGGAAGGGAGGAAGGGGAGGAAGGGGAGGAAGGGAAGGGAGGGAAGGGAGGGAAGGAAGAGAAGGAAGAGAGGGAAGGAAGGGAAGGGAGGGAAGAGAAGGAAGGGAGGAAAGGAGGGAAAGAAGGAGGGAAGGAGGGAGGAAGAGAGGGAGGGAGGAAGGAAGGAAGGGAGGAAGAAAGGAAGGGAGGGAGG
>NW_012104377.1:286009-287951 GCF_000951045.1 Mandrillus leucophaeus | reverse complement strand
TGAATTGTACACTTCAAAATGGTTAGCAAATTTGTGTTATATATTTTTTATCACAATACAAATTTTTCAAAAGAAAAAATTCTTTCCAAATTAAGAATAGAGGAAACTTCCTTAGTCTGATAAAGAGTACCTACAAAATAATAACTTTAAGGCCAGGTGCAGTGACTCACGCCTGTAATCTCAGCACTTTGGGAGGCCAAGGCAGGCGGATCACTTGAGGCCAGGAGTTCGAGACCAACCTGGCCAACATGGCAAAACCCCATCTCTGCTAAAAATACCAGTATCAGTAGGGCGTGGTGCCACACGCCTATAGTCCCAGCTACTCGGGAGGCTGAGACATGAGAATTGCTTGAACCAGGGAGGCAGAGGTTGCAGTGAGCCCAGGTAGGACCACTGCACTCTAGCCTTGGTGACAGAGTGAGAATGTGTCTCAAAAAATAAAAAGTGACTTTAGAACACCATTCTAAATGGGAAAACATTAGGATACTTCCCTTTAAAGTGAAAAATAAGACAAGATGGCCTAGTCTTATCTTTCCTATTCAGTGCAATATTGACAGCCCCAGCCAGCACAAAAGCAGAAGAAAAAGAAAGAAGGAATGAAAAGAAGGAAATAAATCATTGTTTTCAAACAAAATAACTGTTTTCACCAAAAACCAAAAAGAACATATGAGCAAATTATTAGAAATAATAAGAAAGCTTAGCAAAAGCCAATCGCATCTCTGTCCTCTTGGAATAAACAACCAGAAAATGTAACTAAAGAGAAGACAACACTTACAGTAGTTTCAAAGGATACCAAGAACCTAGAAATACATATAAAAATACACTGGAGCCCTCTATAGGGAGAAGTATAACACTTTATTAATAGACAGTTAGATGACCCAAATACATTGAAGAGTATATCACACTGTGAATAAGATGCTTACATAGTATTGTTCATCTCCCCAATTCAATAAAGTTCCAATCAAAATGCTAACATGTGTTTTTAAGGAACTTGATAAGCTGATTCTAAATTTACATGAAATAATAAAAGGAGAAAAGAACAGCCGGAACGTTTGTCAAAAAGATGAGCATGGAGGAAAGACTTGCCCCACCTAATAACATGCTTTTTTATTTCTGAAACGACAGTAATTAAGGCAGGATGGTATTGGCACAGGGACAGACAAACAGACCACGGAATAGAATAAAGTGCTCAGAAATAGACATCCACATGTATAAAACTCTAGTATATATAACAGAGGCCTGCCAGATTGGTGGGAAAATAAATCGAGCTGGACGAAAAAGGTTATCCCTACAGAAAAACATGAAATTAGATCCCTACATCATACCACATACCAAAATTCATTCCAGATGGAGTGCTTAACTATACAAAAAAAAAAAAAAAAAAGAACTTTGAAACTCTTAGTAAACCTCTCTTAGACTTTGAGATAGAGTAGGATTTCATAAACAATACTCAAAAAGTGCTATTTTTAAAAATTGATAAATTTGACCATACTAAAATTAAGAACTCCTATTTGTCAAAAGAAAGTGAAAAACAAGCGACAGATGGCAAGAAAATAAAGATAAAATATATCATTATTCTTAGACTACAGGCATAACTAGGACTGTCCCACCCTCCCTCTGGCCTGCAGTTCTACTCCTGGTGTAACTTATTGGAGACTTTTGCCCATGAACACCTGGAGCCATCTACAAGAAAAGTGTGTTCATGTGAACACTGTTCACAATAGCAAGGCCTGGAAACAACCCAAATTCCCTTCAACAACAGAGTGGATGAATAAATTGTGGTATATTCACACAAGGGAACATAATAGGGCAGTCAACAGGAACGAGCTATAGCTGTACACCACAGTATACAGAAATCCTAAAAATATATTTTTTAAAAAGTAAGTCCTGAATGAACACATACAGCATAACATGCTTTTTATAAAATTAAATAACTTTTTTT
>NW_012104377.1:261895-285654 GCF_000951045.1 Mandrillus leucophaeus | reverse complement strand
AATGAGCATGGATGGACTTAGGCTATGCCAACTGCCTAAGCTGGAACTACACTTCCCAGAATTCCCTTCCCTGCATAGTTCTAATTAGCAGGGGCCACAGAAGACATTTTCTGTATGTAATTTTCTATTTTTCTTTTTCTTTTTTTCCCAAGGCAGGAGTCTTGCTCTGTCACCCAGGCCGGAGTGCAGTGGCATGATCTCGACTCCCTGGAACCTCGGCCTCCTGGGTTCAGGCAATTATCCTGCCTCAGCCTCCAGAGTACCTGGGATTATAGGCATGTGCCCCCAGGTCCGGCTAATTTCTGTATTTTTAGTAGAGATGGGGTTTTGCCATGTTAACCAGGCTGGTCTCGAACTCCTGACCTCATGATCTACCCATCTCGACCTCCCAAAGTGCTGGGATTACAGGCATGAGCCACCGTGTCCGGCCTCTGTATCTAATTTTTCTATTATTCTATCTCATTCCTATGGTTCTATGATCACACCCTGACTGATACAAGATGAAACAATCTACAAAGGAAAGTAAAGGAATGCTGAATACAATATCCCCACCTCCTTCACCGTTTTACTTTGCACAGTTATAGTAGCCTGTGGTCAACTGCAGTTCGAATATATTACATGGGAAATTCCAGAAACAAACTATTCATAATTTTTAAATTGCATGCCATTCTCAGTAGTGTGGTAAAATCTGACATCCCACTCTATCCTTCCTGGAATGTGAATCCTTCCTTTGTCCAGCGTGCCCATGCTGTCTACACTCCCCACTTGCCAGTCACTCAGGACTCGTCTTGGTTATTGGATTGATTGTCATGGTACAGCAGTGTTTGTGTTCCAGTAACCCTTATTTTGCTTAGTAATGGCCCCAAAGTGCAAGAGAAGCAATGCTAGCATATTGTTATAAGTGTTCTATTTTATTATTAGTGATTGCTGTTAATTTCTTACTATTGCTGTTAATTTCTTACTATTGGAGACCCAATATACCTAGAGACTCCATACACCTGGATACCTGGTTATAACTGGTACACCTGGAGATTGCTGCCATTGATCTGGATCTTTAAGAATGTAAAGCTCTCTCTTTACTTCAGTTTCTTCATCTATACAATGAAAGATTGTAAAAGATGATTCCCAAGTTTTCACTTCATGATAAGATTCTATGATTCAATTTAAGCCAAATTGATGGTCAAACAAGAGAAACCCTGAAAACTCATTCCTACAACCTAACTTCCAAGTACCACTCTGTGCCAGTTTTGCAGCCTTCTGTAAATAGTAAGAGGCCGGGTTCAGTGGCTCAGGCCTGTAACCCCAGCACTTTGGGAGGCTGAGGTGGGAGGGTTACCTGAGGTCAGGAGTTCAAGACCAGCCTCGCCAACATGGTGACAACCCCCACCTCTACTAAAAATACAAAAATTAGCTGGACATGGTGGCAGCTGTCTGTAATCCCAGCTACTCAGGAGGCTGAGCCACAAGAATCACTTGAACCTGGAAGGCAGAGCTTGCAGTAAGCCCAGATCGTGCCACTGCACTCCAGCCTGGGTGACGGAGGGAGATTCCATCTCAAAAAAAAAAAAAAAATTAGTAAGACAAACATTGTGGGTTGACTCTGTACAAAAATCACAAAGATGGCAACAAAGGTGAGTGCTCAGATTTCCCCCCAGGCTACCTGGAAACTCACCCCAAAACCAACCTGATTCAGGGGAAAAAGTGGTTTGCTTTTATCTAAAGGAATTCTGCACAGGTAAAACCAGGCTGCCCACAGAATTTCCATCACACCAAGTTTGCAGTTTCTACATAATTGGATTTCTCTTCCTCACTGTCATCACCGTTACTTCTGGAAGGAAGAGTAGAGGGAATGGCACATAGAGTCCATTGTGCTATTACAAAGATTCAATAAACAAATGCCAAAGTTGGAAAAAGATGATGCTGCGGTTGGTTATTATCTCCCAGCTAATGATACAGTTGAATAAACGCAGCAATGTTGCAGAAAGGGAGCAGATTCAAGGCTCTGCCTTTCCATTAAGTTATGATGATTTCCCAAGACATCCAGGGTGGAGCAGAAATGTGGTTGATAAAACTCATGGCGTGGATTGAACAGCAAGAAGAAAGCAACTGACTGCAGCTGTCTGTGTGATTTGGCAACCCACAACTATTCAGACAAATCTAAACAAATCACCATCCCTGGCTTCCTGATGCCTCCAGGAAAGTCCTGTAATGACTGCTCTGTGCTGGCCTCCTAGGCAGGGGTGAGGAAAATATGCAGATTCCACAAGTTTAGGGCTTTCCTGGGGCATCTGTTCAATGCAGCAGCTGCCACCCTTCCACAGATTTGGCTGCTTTCTGCAAAATCCAAGTTTACATTAACTAATCATACATTTGCAGTCCTTCCCACTGTGCCCACAGCTAGCATGGTGGGCACCAAAGCCCTGTTTCCCCCATAGCCCAACCATATGAAAACACCCAACAGGTAGCCCAAGACAAGAGAAGCTGAGGTTTGTCCTCTGCCCACCTAGCCACGCCTTCCTAGCTCCATTTCCAAAGCTTACATGGGAAGCATTCAAAACTGGTCCAAGCACGTGACCATGGCTTGGGGGCATCTGCCATCTCCAGCCCTGAGTCCTGGCAGCTTCCCTCCCCCAGCTTTCCTGTAGCTGCCAGAATAGCTGCAGTTCTGCTGTGCAGCCACATTCATCTAGTTAGACACATTTTGCCGAGGGTAAGGGATGGATCTGCCCCTGCCAGCCTAGAACACGACTGGAATGGATCGGTGGGAGAGAAATCCTGCCATTGAAGCCCCTTCCCCTCCAAAGAAAAACAAATGGAGGATATTTTGGAAAATGCTTTCTTCCCCCCGCCTCAGTGGCACTTCAGAGAGCAGCTCTGGAGAAGGTCATGACAAGAAAGTGTGATTGGCCACTGGCAGAAACTGCCGGGTCCCTGCAGAGAGAATGTGGCCCTGTTGGGATGCCTCAGCTTAGGAACACTGAGAAGGGGAGAGTGCAGGCAAACCCTGTCCCTGAAAGCCAGCACGAGGGTGGCAAGCTCACCCCACTCAGCAATCTTGGGGAAGAGCAGTGAGAGGGGTCTGAATGGCAGCCCAGGTGGCCTGGACAGCAGAACAAGAGGGTTCCCCCTGGAAGTCAGCTCCCCTAGAGGCAATAGAGAGGAAAAGAGGAAAGGAGAGGGGAGAGGAAGAGAGAGAATAGTGCTTCTCCATGTGGTGATTATAAGTCAACATAATCACGGAAGAAACACCTGAGCACCTAGTTCGTTGCCATGTACACGGCAGGTGCTCAATAAAAACTTGCTGGTGATGGCGTTAAATGTGATTTTCTAGACAAAACCTGCTTTACTGTAAGTGAAATAAATATCTGTTGGATTGAATTGAATTGAAATAGGCAGCGGGTTAGCAGTGTAATTTGAAGAGCAATGGAAAATTTGGTCCCTTGCCTCAAATCTCTCTATGACTAGAACTGCCAGAGTGCTGGAAATTTCCAGATTCCTCTTTTGGGTTAATGGGGTAATGAAAACCTTGTTGAAAAGCAAATGTTTTCTGGGAGGGATAACCAATGAAGCAACTGTGATCTCTTATTCATCCAGGATTGCAAATGGAATTCAACTCAATGGCCAGCCCTGATAGATTCGTAGGAGCTGCCTGGAGTTCTGTCCTAAAGACCCTGAGGCCACAGCTAGCTCAGCAGAAGGCAGTACTGCGGGGAATACTGATGTCTGCCACGGATGTGGAAAGTGGCTGGATACTAGGGGGTGCCGTGTATTTGCCATCCCTGCCTCTTAGCCTGAATTATTCAAATATATTATCCCCAACAAAGAGTAGGCCCCTAAGGAAATGTAAGTTGGGATGGGCATTCTGGAGGGATCCAGATGGTGAAAATTTTGCCTGAAAAGCAGGCCAGGGAATATGCCACTGATGTGCAGTAGAAGGATACAAGAAGCCCCTGTGAGTTTGGTGGTAAGGGGACTGGGGAATGCCTACCGGAAGTCTAACTTCACCTTTTTCCATCTTGCCATGAGTGAGCGCTAACCACGGACTCTCCAGTTGAGAGGGCAACCATAGCTCTCACCCTCCCACCACATGAATTTGTCTGGCTCTTGTCAAACTTTGCCATCACATTCCCCAACAGCAGAGAAGAGTGAATGGACCACTCCATGGGAACCCAGGGAAAATGCCAGCAGCCTACCCTGAGCAAAATGTGTCTTTGAAACCTCCATTTTAACTTGAGAATTCATGTAAAGTTTGCATTCTATCACAAACTATTTGCTTTCATGTAGAAATATTTAAGTTACTTATCAGTCCTACCAGAGTAGCGCCGTCTGCTATGATAGATCCAGCTCAAAAGCTCAATAGTGAGACTTTAGATATTTATTTTTCACAACATAAAGTCCAGGTGAGTGTGGCTGGTCCGTGGATAGCCTGGCCCCTTGGTCTTGTGAGTCCACGCTCCTTCAGGGACTGTACGTCCTTCCCATTCAACTAGCAGATGAGGGAAGGCCGAATAAGATGCTCTTTTAATTACTTAAGCCCAGAATTGACAGCCAGTCTCCCAACATTCCATGAGAAAGAATTTGTCACATGGCTCCACTTAAATGCAAGGGTAGCTGAAAATATAGTCCCTGACTACCGAGCAACACTCTGGGTAACTGTTAATGTTTTAACTTCTCTATCTTCCCAGATCTATGGGATAAGTTAATCTTTAGAAGACGTGCTGAGTTTCATCCCACATCTTTACTAAACTGGAGCACATTGCCACATATTCCCAGAAGGGCATCTACTCCCATTTAAGAAACCACATGGGTAATCCATTTTCAATGAGACCCAATTTCCACTTGTAGCCTCAGTGAAAGCCAATTTTAGTGGACTACTCCATTTTACCTCCTTGTCTCTCTGCTCCCTCTTTTCCTTCCTCTCAAGCCAGTTAGATACCATCAGGATTTTGAAAGTGGGCCCAAAGCCATGTTGAATATTGCCAGGAAATGGCTGGCTGGCTGTCCACCAAAAGACATTCCAAAGTGGCATTATCTTAATGAATTTTTCACGGTCCAAGGTCTGGCCAGAAGACTTACAGGTCCAAAAATTCAATCTTCTTAGTGTTCCAGGATTTGCCTGACTTAGGAGGGTTGACTTGTGTGAACTAAAGTCACAAAACTCCAAAACTACTCACCTAAGTGGCAATACTTCTCTTGACAAGAAGATGTGTGACTGTCAAGGAGATCAAATATTGAAATTATTGTGTTCACCATTTTTTCTCCCTGAAGAAAATCTGCTAAGGAGGTCAAATTACAATCAAAAAGCTCCTTGGTAAGTCTGGAATCAGAGCGTGAGTTATTTAGTTAGAGGAGTTGGAAGCTTAATGTCACCAGGCTGCTAGGGCCTGATGAAGTCATCGTTGCTGGAATAGTCATGTCATGGGCTTCCTTTGGTCTGTCCTGTCTTAATTCTGTGCTCAACAGCTTTCTTTCTGATTGGCACATCCTTTAGACACACCCATGCCATCCATCAGTAGAGTTACTGCCAGATCTGCACTCTGCTTTCTTCTGACACGGTGGACATTTTGTCTCTAAGGTACATTTGTGTATGGCTGGCATCATCCACTGTGTTAAATTTTTAATCAAGCTCGCAAAGCTAGGAAGAAGAAGAGAAGAGAAAGGGCAGGGGACTTACTCTTATCTCTGTCTACACCAATTGATGTTATTGTAGAATGAAATGTAAGAGCTTATTTGGAGGTCTCAGTAGAAAAGATTGGATATTTATAGATCCTTGACTGAAAAAATATTTCTCTCCCCTCTTTCTCTCCTCTTTTTCTAGGGCCACAACCGACCCAGCAAGATGCCTGCAGTTCTCTCATTCAAGGTTGTAACCCAGAGCTGCTGGCAGCAAGTACACACTGAGGGATGAATCCCAATCAAAGCCAAGAAGGGTTGCCAAGTTCAATGCCAGGGAAGGGTATCAAGTTTCAGTTGTACTGGGTGAGAAGTAGACGGTGCATAGATCAGGGAAAGGTCACTGGCCATGGTGCAAGAAGCAGGACTGGAAGCCAACAGCAAAGAGGGTTCAAGTGAAATAGAACAGGGTGGAAGCTCGAAAAAAACAAGGGCACCAGGAAGCTCTTTCTTATTGGGTATTGACTAGTTGAAAGCACAATACTGAGTTGGGCACTGAGCTATCTGGGAAAGTAACCTTCTTTAATTGAGTTTGCAACATCAACAGCTATTTCATGGGAGAGTGAAGAAAGGGACTCAAGCCTAGAGAACCATGAAGGACAAGCCACAGCCAGATGGCCTTCACATCCAAACAAGTTACATTAAAGTAAGAGACCTGCTTTGCAGTTTTAGCTCTGACAATTATGGGAAGCTTGACTTCCTCAACTCACTTTACCTCTCTGACCCTTAGTTTTCTCCTCTGTTAAATGAGGCAATTGAAATCAGTGTTTTGCAAAGCCCTCCTGATGTATAATACTGTGTCTACAAAGATAAAGCACTCCCCTAACCACACATCTATTCACATCCTGCACTAAAAAGATCAACCTACTAGAAAAGAATTTGGAGTAGTGTTTTTTTTAACCTACACTTACACAAAAGTGGGTAAAATAGCCAGGTAACCAGCTCCCAGATTAAGAAACAGGACTATTACTAGGATCTCAAGAGCTTCCCTATTTCCTTTCCCTGTCACTACCTTCATCCAAAAGTAACCACCATTCTAACTTAAAACAGGGTGATAGATTAGTTTTGTCTGTTTTAGAACTTTATGTAAATTGAATCACACAGTACGTACTCTTTTGTGTCAAGCTTTTTAAATTCAATTATTTGTCTGTGAGACTCACCCATGTTGCTGCATGTAGCTGGGGTTGGTTATTTCCTTGTTGCTTTATAGTGTTCATTATGCCACAGATTTATTTATCCATCTCATTGCCCACAGACTTTTGAATTGTTTTCTATTTTGGCATTATGAAGAATGTTGCTATGGAAATTTTTATACATGTCTTTGGGTACATATTCGTAGGCATTTATGTATTAATTAGCTATTGCTGTGAAGCCAGTTGCTGCAACAAACTTAAAACAGCACATATTTATTAACTCAGTTTCTGTGGGTCAGGAGTTCGAATACCACTTAGCTAGGTCTTTTGTTTCAGGGTCTCTTACAAGGCTGCAATCAGGTGTCAACTATGGCTGGGATCTCATCTGAAGGCTCAACTGGGGAAGGATTGTGTCCAAGCTCACATAGTTGTTGGCAGAATTCGGTTTTTGGAAGACTGTTGGACTAGGGGCTTCATTTCCTAGATGGACAAACCATCTTCATTTCCCTGCCATGTAGGCTTCTCCAGCATCAATGTATGCGAGCCAAGAAGTAATAGAGACAGTCTGCTAGCAAAACAGAAGTGAGCATTTTATGTAACACAATCACTGAAGTATACCCCATCACAGTTGCTTCGGTAGGTTAGAAGCCAATCACAGATCCCATCCACCCTCAGTGGGACAGGATTACATAAGAGAATGAATGCCAGGAAGTGGATATCACAGGGGGTCATCTTAGAGTCTAGCTGCCACAATTTCTGTTGGGATTATAACTGCGAATGGAATTATTTGGTCACTGGTCCAGATTCAGTTTTGGAAATTCACTAGTTTTCCACTGTGATTATACCAATTGACATCCTCACCAGTATTTGCTCCACATCTGGGATTGGTCTTTCCATAGCTTTTCTTCTGGTGTGAGTTGTCAAATTGTTCCTGACAAAAGGAAAAAATGGCTTTGTGCACCACAAGCTGCCTTACTCCCTGACTGAACCAGGAGGCAGAATTCTGGATTTCCCAGCCTGGAACTACTTATACCTTTTCTCTACTCTCCTCAGAGGAGACAAATCCCTGAAGATGCAGAGTCAAAAAAGGTGCCAACTCCAGCAGCACCATTGGTGTTAGTGGCCACCAAGCTGAGGAGTGAGGGATGCTGGAGAAAAAGTGCCACCAACTCATTTACCAGAGTCCCCTGCATATTAGTCACCATTTATCCAGCCTGGGAAGAGCCACTGGGAGTGATTCTAATTGGGTCCTGAGTTGTTAGCCAATTCTAAAGGAGTGTTAATGTACCAGCATGAAAAGTTCCCACCATCAATCGTATTTCATGGCAAGTGTATTAGTCTGTTCTCACACTGCTAATAAAGACATACCTGACTGGGTAATTTATAAAGGAAAGAGGTTTAATTCACTTACACTTCCACATGGCTGGGGAGGCCTCAAAATCATGGTGGAAGGTGAAGGGGAAGCAAGACACATCTTACATGGCAGCAGGCAAGAGCACTTGCGTACAGGAACTCCCCTTTGTAAAGCCATCAGATCTCATGAGACTTATTCACTATCATGAGAACAGCACTGGAAAGACCCACCCCTATGATTCAATTACCTCCCACTGGGTCCCTCTCATGATACATGGGAATTATGGAAGCTACAATTCAAGATGAGATTTGGGTAGGGACACAGTCAAACCATATCAGCAAGGTACATGGTGGATGCTCAATAACTGTTTAATTAGGATAGAGTAGGAGTAATAACTAACCTTCAACAAGTGCTCGCCACGTTCCTCTATTTCCAATGACACACAGGCCCCAGATGTAAAAGAATTTGGGGGAAAATACAGTGGGTCAAGAGCATTTCTGGGATCTCCATGAGTTTCTTTAATATTTCTGCCCAAGTGTGTCTAGCAAGGTTATGTTCTTGAAAGCCACTAAACAGTGGTAATAACAGCACCGGGGTGATGGAGCTGCCTGGATTTGAAAAACTTTGCCAAGTATGTTCAAAGAAGTTCTTAGGGAACAATTGATTTGAGTAGGTTCTGATAAAACACCCTCCTATGGACACCTGTGAAATGTTGAGGCTAATTGGGGCTTCTGATACTGATTGTGGAGGAGTTTGGGGGTTGCTGTTTTTCCTCCACTGAGTTCCGTCTTCTTTTCTACTTTACCCTTTCATTGGGGCTGTTAGTGTATCGGATGTAAGAGTATTACAGGGAAGTATGCTTTTGTGTGGAAGTCATTACTGTGAACACCTGTTCACTGTTGAGTTTAATTGGACTACAGCTGGTGCTGATTGTGTGTGAAGGGGGGTGCTCCTCCCGCCGAGGAGTTCACTGTCAGTGGTAACAGTGGGGAAGTCAGCACTACCAAGTTCAGCTCCCACACTGTACAGTCAAGTACTCTATGTCCTGTATGGTTATTTGCCTCTGAGGGGCACTATGGTAAATGTAGACAGGCAAGGAAAAAAAGTGCCCACACCTTTGGTCTGTATTATTAAATCAGTTCAGTTCTGCATATGAAAATTTAGGGAAATATGGGGGAGATGACTGATGTAAACTTGGCATAATTATTTAAAAGAAAAAAAGAAATGGCAAATTCAAAGCAATTTTCTTTTTTTTTTTTTTTCTTTTTTTTTTTTTTTTGTGGAGACAGAGTTTCACTCTTGTTGCCCAGGTTGGAGTTCAATGGCACGATCTGGGCTCACCTCAACCTCCACCTCCCGGGTTCAAGGGATTTTCCTGCCTCAGTCTCCCGAGTAGCTGGGATTACAGGCATGTCCTACCACACCAGGCTAATTTTACATTTTTAGTAGAGATGGGGGTTTCTCCATGTTGGTCAGGCTGGTCTCGAACTTCTGACCTCAGGTGATCTGCCGCCTCAGCCTCCCAAAGTGCTGGGATTACAAGGGTGAGCCACCACACCTGGCCCACTCAAAGTAATTTTCTTAGCAGTGTTAGCTGTTAGCCTATGTCCAGAGATGATAGGGACTGAACCAGCATATAAATAGAAACCCAGTAATGTAGCTCAGAAGTAGGCAGGTAATGACACATTAAGATTGCATTCCTGATGGAAGTATAGAAAAAGAATATGTCTGTAATCCTTAATAAGAATATTAAGAAAAAGTTCAAGTTGACGCACAGATGCTGACATGCATATTTCAGTAGTTTAGATGTAATTCACATTACTTATTCATTTAATATCAAAATGCATTGAAACAATGAAACATTGTACCTATTTTATAAAGGCTCTTACTTCATATTAATATTATTAACATCTATGATTATGAAGATGACCCATGTGTCCTGAGGATGGCAGTAATTCCTATAAAGCATAAACTGTCTACGTTAAAACAAATTACTGATTCTTGGCTTTGGCTGTTCAACGGGGTCTCATTACTCTTTGTGTGCAGCTAACAGTATTGTAAATGTGACCCACCTTTGGAGGACATGAAACGGAATTGCTCCTAAGAGCAACAAGTCAGATGAAGAGCTGTATCTAAAACCTATTCCAGTGACCAGGTGTGGTAGCTCACACCTGTAATCCCAGCACTTTGAGAGACTGAGGCAGGCTGATCACCTGAGGTCAGGAGTTCGAGACCAGACTGGCCAACATGGTGAAACCCCATCTCTAGTGAAAATATAAAAATTAGCCAGGCGTGGTGGCAGGCACCTGTAATCCTAGCTACTCTGGAGGCTGAGGCAGGAGAATCATTTGAACTTGGGAGGCAGAGGTTGCAGTGAGCTGAGATTGTGCCACTGCACTCCAGCCTGAGCAACAAAGCAAGACTCCATCTCAAAAAATAAAAATAAAATAAAATAAATAAAAACTATTCCAGAACTGCATTTTTTGTTGTTTCAATATTTGCACAATCCCTTTGTTCATAGAATTTGAAAAGCCACTTGATTCTTTTTACTTGCTGAGACGGAGATCCATGTCATCGTCCTAAGTGCGGGAGGTAAAATGAAGCTAAGACCTTCCCTAGAGCAGATGGCAGGGCAAGATGTAAAAATGCAGACCTCCCCTCCTCTGAGTTCAACAACCTCTCCACCATGGTAACACCTTTGGTCTTTGGAGAGGCAGCTGCCCCTGAGCCGAATGTGGAATCATCAGAGCCCGATCCAGCTTCCAGGGTGCCATTTTCTAGCTGTGCGGTCTTGGGTTCATCATTCCACCCCTGTGGATAGGATCAAATAAAAAAAAAAAAACTTTGCCAAAATCCTTTGTCAACTGGGAAGAGGCTTACAAATATAGAGACGTTTATGACTCGAGGGGCAGTTTTTCCGTCAAACTGAAAACAGATTTTTCTGTGTGAGAAGCTGAGTTCCTGTGAAAGGCAGCAGTGCGAGCTGTGAGGCTGGGGAGTGTCTGCCCTCCCTTCTCTTCTCTCTTTGATTGCTTATGATGAATGATTCTTTTCCAGCAGACACCAAATACAGCTTTGCTGCTGATCAATAGATATTCTTTCCCGATTGTTTTCATTTTAGCTCTCTACTTTTTAACCAATTATTACAATTGTGCCCTTTGGGGAATTGCATGCAATACACACATGCACACACACACACACATGCACCTCCTCTACTTTCCAGCACAGATGGTAAGCAGTTTGAGTTCATATAAATGAGGTCACAGATACTTCCACGTATGCCGACATGGTCTTTCTATAGCTCCACTAATCCCCTGAACCACCCCAACCTCAATAGCTGGAAAACATTAGATGCCGTTGATTAGATAATGAGAGCAGATCACAGGGTGCAGAACAAGAGTCCTGGGGAATTGCACTCCTGGAACTGTAGCCTAACGCTTCCACCTCGATGCTCAACCCTAAGTCACCTTGATATCCAAACATGATGCCTATGCTGGGTCAACTATTTTGCTCTTAAATGATCAGGCGCCACGGGGGTCAGGCCAGAAAAAAAATAATTAACGTTCATTTTTCTTGATAAATAAAGCCACAGATGGAGCATTTTTGAACGCATATTCCTCATGTGGTGACTCAGGCCCTAATGAAGACGAATGCTGGGCTGATTGCCTCTCTGAGCAAAATCAGAAATTCAGCTTGCTGTGATCTATACAAAGAGGACATTGGTATCTACCAAGAGCAGTGCAATAGAATGCCCTGCTTTTGGTTGCGGTATGCAAGGCTGTTTGGCCTCAAGCAGGCTGTTCCATATGGGGAAATCAACAAAAGCTGAGTCTGCCAGTGAGCCCAGGATCATCTCACAAGAGCAGCACCCAACAAATGTCCAAAGAATCTTGGACATGTGTATTTGGTCCATTCAGGAACCATGAAAAAGGGACCCAGAACGGACACTACTGAAGCCATCAAGTCTCTGAGGTTGTATATCATCTGAGGGGTCAGCTCTATCTGTAGCAAGCTAAGCATAGCTCAGTTTTTTGCCACTGGCTGCCACAAGCCTGGGAGAATTCTTGGGGCCACGCACCTGACACCTGCAAGTTTGTATCTGCTCTGTTCCAGGGCCACAACTTGGCGACTAGCCCTGCCCGTTCTGCTTGATGGCATGCCCAAGCCACTCCCACACAGCTGGTTCAAGTCCTCTGCCCCCCAGTTCATGTGATGAAATCTACACATTTTCCTAACTTGGCAGAGCAGCCTAATCTTCCTCAGCCGGTGCCACCTCTCTCTCCATCCCAACTCACATCAAAGTCTCTCAGGCCCAGCCAGCTGGTCCGGTCAGATTGCACATGGAGAATGGGTGGGCACGTGCACCTCACACGCGGCTCCCTTCTTGAGCAGAGCCACATGTTCCCCCTCCCCAGCGCTGCTTGGTTTCGCTCAACTCATTTGGAACAGTGATCTTGACACTAGAAAATGCTCTTATCCTGCTCTGTGGCGGGGGTTGCTCCGCCTGTGGGTGGACCCGCTCAGCTGAAGCAAAAAATTATCCACACGGTTTGCTGATTAGTCACAGCCTGCCCTGGGCTTGGTGACTTCTTCTGGGTCCTGTAGGAGGGGACATTCTGGCAAAAAGACCTGCACAGCTCTCCTCCTCCCGCTCCAGCTGAACCATCGAGCTAGTCTCTCATACCCCATCCTGAATCCTTGTTTCCTGAGCACAAGGGAGCTTTGAGTCATTCCATCAGCCCAATGGTGCTCAAATCCTAATGTGCAACAGGAAACTGTATTGGAAATGCAGATTCCTGGGCTCTGGATCCAGAGATTCCGATTCAATAGACTGGGCGAGTTGCAGGAATCTGCATTTTTAGTAACTGCCCCAGGTGATTCCATTGTAGTGATCCACGAACCTTATTTTGAGAAATCACCTCAAAAGCTGGGAGTGCCATGAAGCCAGGGACAGAACCTCCCAGCTCCTGGCACAGCATTTGCTCACAATAGATGCTGTGATGTATCCACCCTGTACTGGATGAATGATTGAATGATGGTGACAAGAGAGGTGTCCCAGCTCCCCAGGGTCAGGGGGTATTGAATGCATCTTTTGGGAGTAACCTGGGAACTTGCAAATACAGTAACAGAGTTCAGGCCCTTTAACTTGGCAATTGCTTTGGAGAAGAATATACATTAAAAGTATAATAGAAAAGTTAGAAAAATGGCATTGTGTGGTTGGAAAAATTACTTATGTGTGAGAAAATTTGGAATCCCACAGACATGCAGCCAAAGGATGGTCTCTTATGATGTGTTCCCATAAGAGACTCCGACCAGGTACCAGCATGCAAGCTTGAGCCAGGTGAACGCGTAACGATGCGAAATGAATGAAGCAGGACCCAACGCCGTCTGTTCCCACATGGCACACATGTGCACCGACCAAGCTTGAACGTGCACAGGAATGACTGTGAGTGGCTAGCGGTTAATGTCCATTTGGCTCTTTTTATGTGCAAAACAGCCTACGTTCATAGGAACTAAATAAAAACAAATGAGGCTATTGCCACGTGGCTGGCCTCGAGCTCCTGCTAAACATCTGAAGAAAATGATGGCAGGAGGCAGAAAGTTGGGCTTAGAGTAAAAACATCTGAGATGTGCATTGGCTTTGACAGACAGAGGAAATCATTCACAGATGCCTGGGTGCATTCTTCTCCAGTTGCCCCCCTCATGCTCCCCTGGCAGGCTCCTAGGGATGCATCAGGGTCCTCTCTCTCCATCTTCCCCTTCTTGCCCTGGACTGACTCTGTTACACAGGGTTCCCTAAGCCTGGTCCCCAGAGACCTCCATTTTCAAGAGATGACTCCTCTGCCCAGCCCTTGCCAGGTCCCCACAGTAGATGCAGCTACCGACCCTGTACAGGTCTTAAAGGATCCAAAGAGGAGTGGATTCCTAAGGGTACGCCCTGGCCTAACCTGTTACACCTGTCACATTTCAGGCAGTTCTCTCTCTTACTACGCCATTCTGGAAGGTCTAAAAGTCAGCTCTGTAGGCGCCTGGCAATTCTTCCCCAAGGGTCTGTTGGTTAAACAGGAACATCACCAGAGAGATAAATTGTCAGTAGGTTGCCTTGTTGCTGACACCAGAGTAGGCCTGGCAAGAAAGGTGCATTCAGGGGAGTGAAGCAGGAAGAGCAAAGAGAAAGTGGTTTCCAAAAAGACAATGCAGCCAGTTCAAGCCAAACAGCATTAGCACTAGCTCTCTCAAAAGCCAAAGAAAGACAGAGCCAAAGAAACAGTATTTCAGCACTGTGGCTTTGGCCGTTAGTGCCTTAGAAAACCAAAACAAAACGTAACAACGTCTCCAAGCCTATGTCTGCTAACAGCTCTGAGATTGTCAACCTGGGAATAATGTACCAAGCTTTCTCTTTTAAAAGGAGGAGAGAGTTTAATGTTTTTAACACCATCCCAGAGGTCTCACGGTGGATTATTTTCCCGGTTCCAGAGCAGGACATCGAGGCAGCAGATAGCCATTGCATATAGGGACGGGGTAGATGGGGTGCAGACCGTGGCACCAATTTACCTCCCTCAGATCACATGCTGGAAATGTGTGAGCTTGTTTTGAGAATGGGGACTCTAGACATTCTGTAAGGAAAGGCGCTGTCCCGCATGACAAAATACTCTCCGATTTTTTTAATGTCCCACACCAGACAACCCTCCAGGAGAAAAACCTGCTTATAATTTATCTTCGCCTAGATCCTAACTTGGATTTGCATATAAACACCAAGTATTTTTTGCATGGTTTTAATAGTCATGGAATTCTGAAAATGCCCTTAATCTGTAAATCTATGAAAGATTAAACTTTTTTGTTTGTTTGTTTGAGATGGAGTCTTGCTCTATCTCGCCCAGGTTGGAGTGCAGTGGCACGATCTCAGCTCACTGCAACCTCCGCCCCCCGGGTTCAAGCGATTCTCCTATCTCAGGTTCCTGAGTAGCTGAGATTACAAGCGTGCACCACCACACCCGGCTAATTTTGTATTTTTAGTAGAGATGGAGTTTCACTATGTTGGCCAGGCTGGTCTTGAACTCCTGACCTCAGGTGATCTGCCCACCTCAGCCTCCCAAACTGCAGGAATTCCAGGTGTAAGCCACAGCACCCAGTCTTTGTTTTTTATTGAAGTGAAATTCACATAATATAAATTAACCATCTTAAAGCGAATTCAGTGACATAAATACACATTCACATTATTGTGTAGCCACCACTGCATCTAGTTCCAAAACATTTCCATCACCACAAAAGAGAACCACACATCTATGAAGCAGTCACTTTCTGCTCCCTGCTCAACCTAGCCACTGGCAACCTCCAATCTACTGTCTCCATGGATTCACCTATTTTGGATATTTGTTTCATATAAGTGGAAATATACAGCATGTGACCTTTTGTGTCCACTTTCTTTCACTTAGCCTGTTTTCAAGGTGCACCCATGTTTATAGCATGTATCAGTATATCACTCCTTCTTATGGCTGAATAATATTTCATTATACATACAGTCCACATTTGCTTCATCCGTTCACCCATTGATGGACATTTGGGTTGTGTTCACATTTTGGCTCTTATAAGTAGTGCTTCTATGAACATTCATGGATGGGTATCGGGTTAAATACCTGTTTTCAGTTCTTTGGGGTTATATACCTAGGAGTGCAATTGCAGGGTCATACGGTTATTCTATGTTTAACTTTTAAGAAATCTGTACTTTGTTTTATATGAAACTCTACCAAAAATTGCTCATTATTTCAGAAACTCACCCTGCTAATGACTATACCTAGATCAGCCTACATTCATGGCTGTTGCATTCCTTTTTTTTGTTTTGGTTTGGTTTGTTTGTTTTTGAGACAGAGTCTCTTTCTATCACCCAGGCTGGAGTGCAGTGGTGCAATCTTGGCTCACTGCAACCTCTGCCTCCTGGATTCAAGTGATTCTCCTGCCTCAGCCTCCGGAGTAGCTGGGATTACAGGTGTGCGCCACCACACCCGGCTGATTTTTGTATTTTTAGTAGAGACAGGGTTTCGCCATGTTGGCCAGGCTGGTCTCAAACTCCTGGCCTCAAGTGATCCACCTGCCTCACCCTCCCAAAGTGCTGGGATTACAGGCATGAGCCACTGCATCCGGCCATGGCTGCTGCATTCCTGATGATTGACATACAGGTACCATCATCTGACTATGGTATTCCATCCAAGCATTTACATATTGGAAACTGTTATTTTACTATAAGATTATCTCCCTTTTATATTATAGCCAGGTCATTATATTTTTTTAAATTATTTATGAAGGTAAGTTTTATTATCTATACAGTTGACGAAAAGGAGCATTACAGTATTTTTTTTTTTTTTTTTTTTTGAGACGGAGCCTATATCTGTCACCCAGGCTGGAGTGCAGTGGTGCGATCTTGACTCACTGCAACCTCCACCTCCCGGGTTCACTCCATTCTCCTGCCAAGTAGCTGGGACTACAGGCGCCTGCCACAACGCCCAGCTAATTTTTTGTGTTTTTGGTAGAGGTGGGGTTTCACCGGGTTAGCCAGAATGGTCTCGATCTCCTGATCTCGTGATCCGCCCGCCTTGGCCTCCCAAAGTGCTGGGGTTACAGGCGTGAGCCACTGCCCCTGGCCAGCATTACAGTATTTTTAAAGAGAGGAGTTAAGTCTGATAGAGTTGAGAATCACAACCACAGAGTGTTGAGCTGCATGCCAGTCTTTGCATCTGTGGGAACAAGATGACACTGATACCAACGTACTGGAGAGGCCATAGAATGTACACATTTTTCTGACAAAGCCCTGTGGTTTTTATATCTACGGCCCAGAGGTTACAGGTGTGGTGGCCTAGAAACAGTTAAGGACCAATTTGCAGATAATATTTATGGTGGGGATGATGGTTCTGCTCAGACGGAGAAATATTTTCAGGGTGTCTCTTCCTAAAACAGTTCTCTTCCACAAAGCCTGGATAATAATCCCCTCAGTAGCATACCATATAGAGAGAGGAAAGCTAATCACAAATAATAGAGCAGAGAGAATTTTGAAACGGTCAGCCTCCTTAAATTTCAGTTGCTGATCTGTGCAGCAGTAAATTAGAAACAGGGAAAAACAGAGATGTAAAATTGTTGATGAAAACACTACACTTAAAATATCATCCTGCCCACTAAATTCATGATGGTGATTGCCTCTGGGGATGTGAGGGGGGAAATGCAATAAAAAAATACTTCAGGCCGGCTGTGGTGGCTCACACTTGTAATCCCAGCACTTCAGGAGGCTGAGGCAGGTGGATCACCTGAGGTCAGGAGTTTGAGATCAGCCTGGCCAACGTGGTGAAACCCCCGTCTCTAGTAAAAATACAAAAAATTAGCTGGGCGTAGTGGTTGGCGCCTGTAATCCCAGCTACTCAGGAGGCTGAGGCAGGAGAATCACTTGAACCCAGGAGTCAGAGGCTGCAGTGAGCTGAGATGGCGCCACTGAACTCCAGCCTGGGCAACAGAGTGAGACCCTGTCTCAAAAAATAAATAGATAATAATAATAATAAACTTTATAGAACACAGATTAGCATGTTGATATTTGTAAACTCTAGGGAAGTGAGAATATGGTTGTTGGTTATCTATTAGGTTGGTGCAAAAATAAGTGAGGTTTTGGTCATTAAACGTAAAGTTTACAGATACCTAATAGTAGCTGTAAACTTCTGTATTACTTTCTCAAAATTAAATATGTGTATGTGTTTAAAAAAAATCTTAGCGCAATCCTAGTCAGAAACTGAGTCTTCTTGATAGTTTATATAAAGGCCCAAATGTGACTGATCTAGCTGAAACTAATGAGGATCACAAAGGTGTGGAGGACATGAGAACAGGATATTGAGAGAAAGATCAGAGAAGACCGGATCAGAGGCATTTCTGACCCTTTCTGGAGTCTGGAGAAAGGTTCTAACAGTTCATCCCTCAAACAGGATAATAGGCATTAATGCTAGATCCACATGCAATAGTAATTCTAGTCTGTGGTTTTATAGGCATTTAAATTATTGTTTTGTATTTTGTATCTAGATGGGTTCAGTCATTAATCTTGTATGTTTTCTGAGTGGCATCCAGAGCTAAAAGAACTTTTCCAAGCATTGCTTAAGATAGATCTGAGGCCAGGTGGGACACAATTGGCATTTCGGCTAAGAATCTGATGTCTAAGAGAGCTGATCAGTAAGATGTCTGTGGTAGATTAAAGATAATCACAAATTTTTTGCTTCTCCTTCCATCAAAAGAGTGGAGCATTTTCCATCCCTTGGAACCTGAGCTGGCCATGACTTGCTTGATCAATAGAATTCAGAAGCAGTGATATTCTAGAACTTCCAAGACTCAATCTGAGAGAAGCCAACAGCATGTAAGTCTGACTACTCTGAGACTGCCATCCTGTAAGGAAGCCCAAGCTAGATGAGCAGAGATGCCTTGTGGAAGGAGAACAATGACCAGCTAGCCCAAGCTGCTCCAGCTGTTGCAACCCAGGCACCAGACATGGAAGTGAAAAAGTCACTTTGGACGTTGCAACCCCATCAGACGTGACATGGAGAAAAACTGAGAAAAACAACTGACACTTGGAGACACAGCCTCAGATATATATCCCCAGTTGAACTATTCCAGCCATCTCCAACCATGTGAGCCATCCCCAACCATGTGAGCCATCCCAGTAATCAGGGAACAGAGATGAGCTGTTCCCTCTGAGCCCTGTCCAAATTCCTGACCTGCAAAATCTTGAGCATAATAAATGTTATTTAATGCCACTAAGTCTTGGGGTGGTTTATTCCTCAGAAATTGATCACAAGAACGCTGACCCTAGCCGAACAGTGCCTTGAGATTTGCTTGCTGCCTAGATTGGCAGCAATTCATGTGTACCTTAAATATCCATCTCAGGTTCAACATAAAAATACGCTTATTCTTGACATACAGATAATTACATACTTTTGCTGTGCATTCATATCTTGTCTTATTATTTTGTTATTTATATGTCCAAGTACAAACACAAAAGTTTGTTTCATGGACGGGGTTCTACGGGGATGGGAGAAAGGCAGGAAAATTCCAGGGGTTTAAAAAAAAGGAAAAGGTGGGAAATGCTTATATATCAAAATTAAATAGGTTTCATTCTTGCAAGACTTCTCAAAGCTCTTAGTATATAAATGTGCATTATAAATTGCCAAGAAGTAAACAGAAGATGAAGCACTTCCCTAAATCCATTTGACCATAAAACAGATTTTTTTGGTCCAGCACACCATCTTGCAGGATTCGTGTTTCACAGACCACCACCTCTTGAACAGAGCATCCAAGCCACTTGTTGGCATTGGTGTGTCTGTCTTGGTTTACAACTATTCAGTAGGCAGATGTGTGTGTGTGTGTGAGTGTGTTTTTCTGGAAGTACACACACAGCAGTGTGCTCTGGGAGGTGCACACTTCACATGAGCCTTTTGGAAAGAAGCCAGAGGACAGCACTTGAAAGTCATCGGGTGCACCCAGGCAAGACCATATCCCACATTACACCTAGCATCTCTTCTGAATGGTCAGTTCAATTACCACACTGATGGTTAAATGTTTTTACCAACACCCCTGGGATTATAAAGATTGGGAGGGAGAAAGATGCCAACAGTACTGGAAATGTTCATGCCACCCGTCCTGTCATTGTTAAAAAAAATCATTTTGCCTTTGATTCTGGAAAGCACACGCCTGGGAATATTCCCCAGGCCTCTCACTTGACCCCAATAGAACTGTCCATTTTATGCCACCAAATGAGCTTCGTGATTAGTCATGCCTGTTTCAGCTGGCTAAGTGCCCAAGCAGTGCCTGAGGCTGGTCCAAGTGTTTCTTCCACCAATTTGAGCTGTCAAATCCACTCATTTTCCTAGGTTAGTAGTGGCAGTATAGTCATCCTCAAAAGAGACATTTCCTGAGGGCCAAGGCTCACATGCTTCCTAGAATCACATCCAAGTCCAGCTCAGCCTGGTCTGATGCAGGCAGGAACCATGATTAGGAATTCAGAGAAGCAAATTCAACCGCTCCACACTTGGACTATTCCACTCCTGATGCTTGTTCCAAGTTACAGCTGACAGGCTGCCTATGTTTTCCCAGGTTCCCCATCCCCAGATTTAGATAAGAGAGAGGAATATTCTTGCTGTAGTCATTGACTTTATAATTTGGGAGTTTTCATATAATTTGGGGTTTAGGTTTTTTTCATGGTTCAAGCTGGTCCCATATTTTACATCCCTCTCTCTCCCTATTAGGGCTCAGGATGTTGGTCTGTGATTTTGCATTTGCACATTTGTATCCTCCACTGGACCACAAGCATAGTGACACTAGAAAGCCCCTTGTTCACTCCTATGTCCCCAGCCCCCAGCAGAGAGCTACCAGGTGGCTGCGTCACCCTGGGTGTTTCATCTGCCTTCCAGGCAGGAAGCAGAAGAAAGGAGAAAAGATGAAGAACGAAACACATTCGACAGCTAAGTCCACCCCCACTTATCAGGAAAAAACAGTATCTTTCAGCTCTAGAAATCCACTCAGAAGTCCTCACATCTCATTGGCCAGGACGGAGTAATTTAGCCACCGCTGGAGTCAAGAAATCCAGGCAAGGAAGGGGCAGATTTTGTTTCTATTTTAGTTTTCAGACAGGGTCTCACTCTGTCACCCAGGCAGGAGTGCGGTGGTGGAATCACAGCTCACTGCAGCCTTGGCCTGCCGGGCTGAAGCAATCCTCCCACCTCAGCCTCCCAAGTAGCTCAGACTACAGTTGTGTGTCACCACGCCCTGCTAATTTTTTTTACTTTTTTTGTAGAGACACATTCTGACTATGTTGCCCAGGCTGGTCTCAAACTCCTGGCCTCAAGCTATTCTCCCACCTTGGCCTCCGAAATTGCTGAGATTACAGGCATGAGTGACCATGTCCTGCTAATTTTTTTAAAAAATTTTTTGTAGAGATGAGTTCTATGTTGCACAGGCTGGTCTCAAACTTCTGTCCTGAAGCTATCCTCCCATCTTGGCCTCCAAAATTGCTGGGATTACAAGCGTGAGTGACCACTCCTGGCTGAGATTTTTAAGTAGGCACGTGTTTGCCCTAAACAAAATATGATTCCTTCATAAGGAGGAAGACAGAATAGATGTTGAATCAGTAACTGCAATGTTTGATGTTGATTGAAACGAAAAGACTGGGCTTATTTTTATTCATAAAAATAAATAGGGTTTTTAAGAGATGTGTTTGGGCATGTCTATCCACAGACAAAGATACGACTTAATTTTATTTATGTAAAATTCTGCCGAGAAACTCATACTCATCTGGCCAATGGAAGTATCCAATTAGGGGGTGCGGGGCCTTTCTTTTTAAATAAATCACTCAGTTGTCAGAAATTAGCACAGCCCCTCGTCATTTGGGTTCCTTCATGAATCATCAGGCCACATCCTTTTCCATTTATGAGCCTGTGTTGTGTTGCAAATTAAGTTTTAAAAGACATTTTTTTCTCAAAGAAAATTTAAAGAATAGAGTACCCCCCACAACCACCACCCAGGATAATGAACTATAGCTGCTGTCATTCCAGGAGGGCTTAATGACAGTGTTCGATGTGTGTGTGGACAGCCGAGGCTTCCCTCAAAGCTGTCTCTGTGAATGGGCTTCAAGATGTTTTGACTATTATCTGTTACAAAGAAACTTACTATTAATTGCATATTGTCATAGCTCTTAGTCCAACATAACTGTTAGCCCAACAAAGCATTCTCTCCTCAGGAGAAGGGGATGGGAACACAACCTAATTTTCTTCCACTGGGTAAGTGGTTTCTCTAAGTTCCTCGCTGCTCCATTCCTTAAGTTTTCTTGGAGAAAATCAAGTTGAGGAAGGACTCATTCTTCCCTGATGACTCCAGCTCTTTTCCAGGCAGGAGTGAGGATGACCCTCCATCATCCCAGGATCCACCTGTGTCCGGGAAATAGCAGGAGTGGCATTTCTCAAGGAGCTGTACAGAGGACACCAGGGACACAGGCATTAGGGCTACATATGCTTCAGGTTGCTCCGATGGTGGTGGTGACTGTTTCCTGGCCTCTCCCCCATATTCTATTCTACCTTCCCTGTGATCTGATACTGGAGAAACTGTGGTTTAGGGGGAGGCTGATGGGGAAGTCCTGTGGGTAGTGAGTCAGAAAGAGGAGGAGCAAAAGTAAGATAGAAATGCTTACAATGCTTAACTGGAGGGATATTAACTGTGATATAACTCCAAGAAGAAAGTAACAACATCATTATTGTGCAAGATTCAGGAGTTTGACTCCATGTTGGACAAATTCAGGGAGGTGAACCAGTTGCACTCCTGGTCCCTTCCCTACACGTCCAAAGATTGATCTTAAAACATGGATCCAATCACATCCTTCTCCTTCTTTTTATTTCCAAAGGCTCCCATTGCCTGCTAGATAAAGCCCATACCTCTCAGCCTGGCATACAAGCTCTGACACAGATGGACCAGACCTTGTCTCCTAGCATTGCTTCTGCACCCCCAGCCCTCCCACAGCCACACCGAGGCCACAATGAACTGTCACTGTCCCCAAGCTCAGTGCACTTGCATGCCTTCACACTCTGGCTCCTGCTGCTCCCTCTTCCTAGATGCCTTCTCTTCCTTCTTACCTAATAAACTCTTGTTCATCTTTCAGCACTCAAATTAAACGTCATCTCCTTTGTAATGCATGTCCCAAGCCAGGATTCATCTTACCTCCTCTGGGCTCTCTGCACTTGGCTCTGACCTCAATCACGGCACCAATCATACTGCATCATCATCATATTTCTAAGTCCTCTTTTAGGTTTTACATAATCTCCTTCTCATCAGGAATTGTGTCTTATTGACTGGGATGGTCCCAGTAACCAGTACAGTTAGAATGAAAAGTAGAGTGTGTCAGGGGATGGGAGGAGGAAAGGATGGATGGATGGATGGATGGATGGATGGATGGATGGATGGATGGATGGATGGAAGAATAGAGACATGGAAGGATAATTTGTATTATATTAATAGTAGGTATCTTGGACTATTAAAGAAGATCTACGTGCCTATGAACCGAAAGAAGTCTGTAAACAAAGAATCACTGAACTGAGACTCAAGTGATCCCAGTCTTAGCTGCTTTATGGGTCCCAGTGTCCCCGTGTAATAAGTGAGTAATGCAGCTCCTGCTCTAATGTTCTGTGAGTCAGGGATCGTCTAAATCATTGCCATCCAACAGCACCTTCTGCAGGAATGGAAATGTTCTAAAATTTATTCTGTCCAATAGAGTAGCCATTAGCCACATGTCACTATTGTGTACTTAAAATGTGACTAGTGCAACTGAAGAACTGCATTTGTGATTTTATTCAACCTCAATTAATTTTAATTGAATATTTAAATAGCCACATGTGGCCAGTGGCTACTATATTGAACAGCACAGGTATAAACCACTATGCTCAAAGCGTGTGTTATACTTCAGTGTACTGCTACTTAACACCATAAAAGACATTGCTATATAGGCTCAAACTGCACAGATTCTTCTTGATGTGTTGATAAAGACACCTATGTTCGATGAAGTGAGTGGTGTTCTACCCTCTCTCATTTCTCAG